>NW_003298864.1:765247-823331 GCF_000151645.1 Tuber melanosporum | reverse complement strand
GTTCCCTCAACCGCCAAACCCCAAAAATTGGGCCTTGGAGTGTACCGGCCGCATCAATCTACTGGGAAGGGGGCCTCGCTGGCCCCCCCCCTCCTGGTTACTACATGTTTCTACTGTCGGAATCCTACGATGTTGTTTATCACTGTTTTCTTGGAACTTTTGTCCTTGTGGCATTTACGGTGGTTCAGTCAGGTGTCTCCTCCTCGCCCCGGTGGGGATGGCTTTGACCCTGAAAATCTTACGCCCTGGTGTGGTTTTCTTACTATCTGGAGTGATGTGAGACAATTGGCTGCCAGATACTCAGGTTGTCTGTGTGTTTGGATGGTTCGGTTGTGGTCTGTGGTTGGCGGCTTCACCCATTGCAAGTGGGGCCCACCTTCTATTTGTCTACTTCTAATCGTTCGCCCTCCTCCTTCTTGTCGCGTCAGTTGGGTGCGCCTCTTGCCAGTCATTCGGTCTGTGCTTGTTGCCGGACCTGTGGGGCTGGCTTTGGCTGGCTCCGGTTACCTTTTTTTTCCCGACACGGTTGGACTTCGGTTCAGCTAGGTTGGATGGTGTGGCTGGTGCTAGTGCCTTCGGGTGTTCGTGCTGCCTCCTCTGTGGCTCCCAGCTTTGGCTGGTGGGCTCCCCTCCGCTATATGGAGTCGAGGGTTATGGCTCTGTTGGCGTGGCCAAGACAAGTGGCTACCTGATGGGGTTAGGTGTAGCTGTCCTGTAGCTGTCAGATGGTTGATCTGTCTGAGGGGCTGAGGGGGTTGGATGGGCTCTGTGGCGCCTAGTGTGTGGGGCTTGGGGGGGGCTAATTGGAGGGGGAGAGGCACCTGTGAGCACCGGTTGGGCATGAATCAGGTTGGATGATATCTAATTAAGTGTTTCTGGCCTGATGGGGCTGTTGGGTGAAGCTGCTAACTGCTGCAAAGCTCCTTGACGACCCGGAGGGTTGATGGCCACCTGTGCAGATAGTGGGTTGCGACCACCTGGTTGGACTTGTTTGGGTTCTGCGCGCTGAGTTTTGTGGGGTCTGTTTAGTTTCTTTGGTTTGGTTTTGGGCATGGCTGGCAGGTGCAAGGCACCACGGGTGGGAGATAGGCCCTACTGACCGCTTCGGTCTGTTACCACCTCTATGTAACTTTTTTTTTTTATTCATGAATTTCGTTGTTTGGGGGACAGGCAGCCGGTACAGGTCCTCCTCACCATTACGCTCTTCGGAGGCACTTGGCAAAGTGGGTTCTTTTTTTTTTATGGTCGACGGCCTGGCATGCAGATGCGAGAGGTTGACATGTTGGTCACCTCCTCTCTGCGGTTGTGCCGCCTGTAGTTTATATTTGTTTTAGTTTTGTTCGTTTTCTACTATGGAGGAGGTATAGCGGGATGGTATTTAGACTGTGAGGTACTGATTTTATATTTTGTTGGACGAGGAACCTGGTTGGGTCGGTCTTTTGCTCGGATTCGGCTACGCTTAGTGCTGGTCGACTTCATACCATAGGAGCTACGGACTTGGACTGAGGTGGGTGCTTGTTTTTTTGATAGTCTTGTAATTAGTTCTTGTGCGGGCAAGACTCGAGGATGGCAGGTGCGGAGCCGTAGACTTAGTTAGCTTAGGATTAGTGGTATACTGGTTAGCGGTATCCCTTTACCGGTGGGGGCTCGTTGTATGCCAGTGTTGACGGTACGAGTTTAAATAAAATCAGATTGAATTGTAAGTACTTTTCCTACTTATTACTTTAACGAATATACAACACCTTTACGATCTTTACCTTTATTGCAATGTTATCGTTATGCCAAGGAAGGTTCTTCAAGAAGAGTTAGAGAAAGCTTACAATAGGCGTTCCCAATAGAAGACAAAGGTCTCGTACTATCGGTAATAGAGGCAGCAGTCTAGAGCTAGCGTAAGACAAAGAAAAAAAGAAGACAGAAATGGGAAGTATCGTTCCCCATCGCCAAGAACTAACTACCCCAAGAGGGATCGTTACATCCACACTGTGTGAAGAAGTAGCGGAAGAAGTCAGAATTGAGAGAACAATGAGTATGGTATTCCATCCTCAACCAGATAGACAAATAGAAAGAACAAACACCATATTGGAATACAATCTAAGAGTATATGTCAACTACCAACAAGACATTTGGTACAACCAGCTACATTTAGCAGAATTCACATAAAACAATGGAAAACAAAATTCAATTGGAATGTCATCATTCTACACCAATACAGGAAGATATCCCGTGTATCCAAACATCGATAACCTGATAAGAGAAAATGATACAACATCTGCAGACATCATATGATGACAAGACACATTGGTAATATCAATAACCAAGGTGCAGATAAGATAAAAGAAATATTACGATTACAAATAAAAACTAGATCCAAAGTTACAATCAGGAGATATGGTGTGGTTACTAACCCACCACATTAAGACTATGAGACCATCAAAGAAACTCGATCCGCAAAAAATCGGGCCATAGAAATTACTGACGAAAGTGGAGCCCAGTTCTTATAAATTGGACCTCCCACCAAGAATGAGAATCCACTCAACCTTCCACATCTTACTCCATAAATCATATGAAGACAATAAGTTTCTCTCTCAAATCAAAGAACTCCCACTGACCAATAAAATAGATATTGAAGAATACGATATCAACAAGATTGTTGACACTCGTTGATACTATGGAAAGTTTCAATACCAGGATTGGTGGACCAGTTATGCTCCTAAATATGATAAAACTTGGCACTCAACATGAAACTACAACAATGCCATGCACGCTATCACCAAGTTCCATACATTGTACCTATGGAAGCCAAGCACAACTGTGGATAACCATCAAGCTTGAGCCTATTAGCAATGATTGGCCATATATTACAAATCTTGCACTCCCCCAGGGGTGGAGAGAACACCCAAGGGCTATCACCCTACCAGTCCCAAATTCTTGGTACTCACTGAAGCCGAGCTAGATGCTTAGGCAGAAAAAAACAAGAGTAACTGCAGAGCATAACATCCGGTCATAGATGGCCTGCTAAGAGGACAGGTGCCTGGTACATATTCAAGACAAGGAAGGGGTAAATTATTAGTCCTAAATACCAGGAAAAAAGCGAGCTTATGTTAAGAGCACACTATAGAAGGAACACACACCTTGCCACTGTTATAGGAACTAGGTAGATGCAGTATTACCAAGATGGATGTTGCTACCACAAACAGGCGAAATTTGACACTAGGGGATACCTCCAGTATGATGGTACAATGAAACCACTGACTGAATGGCATGAGGCCTACAGGAAGGAGAGGGAAACAAGAAAGACAAAACTGGCTATGAGAACTCAACCACAGGAGGAAAGTCCACAGCCCCTAGAGGCCTGGATATCAATACGTTGCATCAACAGATTGCAAACCTTGGAGAACAGTTATACATCTCCAAAAATACAATTGCCGAATACCGTAACACGCTTAGAATACAAAAAAAAAGTATGTGAGTTTCAGAATGCCACACTAGTAATAGTAAGTCACAAATACAATAAGGAGCGCGAAAACTTTGTGAGGATGAGAAAGGGAGTTTGAGGGATGGGACGGAAAGTCCTAAACTTTGGGCTATGAAGATAAGAACCGGAAGAGACTCAGATTTGAGGAAGAAGAGGGCTACTGTTACAAACCAGATTGTGACAAGACAGATTAAAGAAATAGAATAAAGGTTTTCCTGACTTGTGCTTGCAAGTTATCGGAGTTGATTATTATGCAATGACTCACAATTGAGAGTCATATGATGTTTAGGTTTTCATGTGTGACTCATAATTATGAGTCACAAGTTTTGCACATGTGACGCATTTAAGCATACAAGACTTTTTATGAGTTTTATGATTGGTTTAGGTATATTACACAGTTGACTCATATGAGTCAACTAAGGATTTCACATGACTCATGATTGTGAGTCATAGGAGATGGTAACATGAAGGTATAAGTCACATAGGGTTAGGGTTGGATGAGGTGTGTGCATAAATAGTACCGTCCAGGAACCTCCAGTACAGCATGCTCCATCACTCCTATTTTCCTCCCACCTAGTTTGACAACACCAAGCCAACTATCTTGAGCACCCTCCACTCTCCTCTACCCTCTTAATAGCTCCTGCCTAGGAGCATAGTTAACTCCTTCATCCTCTCCTGCCTTTGCCTAGCTGGTCTCTTGTCTGCCAGATCGGTGAAATATCTGGGCTCACCTAGTAGCCCTGTCTTGCTGATAGGGACTTGCTTAACTTTGGCATGGTGAGCTTCTTCTTTTCATTTCTGGACGGTACTGGCAGTGGTGGATGTCCTTCTGCCTACTTGTACAATCCCTGTTGGAGAACTCCTGGGCTAGTAACTTCAGAGTCTGTCTCGCGGTCAGATTTAACTATACCCTCCTAGTCACTTAATTCAAGTTACGGTCTCCTTCTTCTCCTCACCCTTCCACCTCCCTACCACTGGTAGGATCTCTTCTACTAAGTAATGCTATCTCACGAAGAACAAGAGACTATAAGAGAGACATGATAAAATGGTCACGATATGATTTCTTCACTTAGGTTTGTGTGGAGACCTTTGGACCTCCCTCTATCTTCCACTTCATTTTTTACATCTGCTGACACCCAACTTCCTTCACTCCTTGGCTGGTACTCTACTACCTCCTCCCTCCACTGCCTAGCGTTCAGTGGTTTCGGCCTGCTACCTTCTTGTGGTCGATCTTTGGCTGGTACCCTACTACTGGGTGAGATCCTCTCTGTCAAAATATCAACTTCTTAGGCCTTGTACCTGGGCTCCAGTTCTCGCTTTACAAGTCATGGTATTGTACTACATCTATGGCTCAGCTGGTTGGGAGCTTCTGGCCTTAGGACTTTTCGCCGGCCCTCTACTTAACAGGTAGTTCATTATAAACTGCAATCTCACAGTTTGGTGAGCAGTTGTTATTTTCTTTTGTGGCCCTTACAGGTCTAGTAGTTTACAGGATAGAGTTTTTCCTCATCCTTTCTTACTTAGCTTGTTAGGCTTTCTTTCTGTTAGCTATGAGTAGTTAGTGGGGGGAGGTCTTTCAGGTGAGGAATCTTCTTAGGCATATGGTTAGTGACTGGGCAAGACCCTTTCGTATTCAAGTCATGAGGTCTACAGACTGGGTACCAGATTTGATCGCCTTTGGAGTGTGTTCAGTTAGGCCCATCTCTGAGTGCCTTTGGGGTATGTGTTTTCCCTTGGTCTGGGGGGGAGGGTTTTTCTGTATGCCATAGCTCATGATGTATGCGATGTTCTTGATCCTTAAACAAGTAATAATATAATTTTTTTTTTTTAAAAAAAAAAGGACCTGCAGTACAGGGCCCTCCTAGGTGGTCTGTCTTCTTATATTTCTACCACTTCAACTGGCTTCTCTCCTGAGATGCCTGCATTCAGATATCCCAATCTCTCAACTCAACCTGCTAGCAGGTCATCCACCTCGTCTTTTGATATACTCTCAGTTTAGTTTCAGATGTTAGATGGATATTCAATTTGTTTCCTTAATGGTTAATATTTTCTTTGATTTAGTTTGAATGTTTATTTTTATATTTAGCCTTATACAACTTGTGATATTAGTTGTTCCTGAAATTTGAAGGTACTAGTTTGGTTTCCTTTATTATTGTTTAATTTGGGATGAAGGTTTTGTTTACGCCATAGCTAGTACTGCATCTGAGTTGTTGTACCTTAATAAAGATTATATGATGATAAAAAAAAAAGCAAAAAAAAGCATCTCTGGTATAGTATGACAGGCTGCCTAGCTGTTTTTTAGAGACAGGTCTAGAGGTAGATAACTAACTGCATCATGGAAACCCCTACTGGCATCTGCTCTTATGAGTTGGCTTTTCCAATAATCTAAGATCTCATTGAGCATCATCAGTACCTGGCTGCTCTTAGGCTGGTCTGCCTCCTACCAGAAAGGAAACCCACTACATCAAGGCTCCACGTCTTTTTCCCTACTACCTCTCCTTTCTGCTCACCAAAAGACCACCCCCTACTCACAATATGTAACATGTTCGCAAGGTGCTAATCACATTATCGGTAATAGATACAATAGTTGGCAGGTGTAACTGATACGGGTACTCGGTTATTGGTTTTGTTTTATGTTTTGTTTTAAGTATCGCTTCGATACTTGGTTTGTTTTAAGTATCGTCTGATACTTGGTTTTATTTTATGTTTTGTTTTAAGTATCTTTTTGATACTTAAGGAGATTTACCACAGAGTATCAATTGGTACCTTTGATGAGTTTCGTTCATGCTAGACATGAACAGATTTGTGTATTTAAAGACCGCTTGTTTCTATGATAGAAAAGGCAGACTTCGACAGACAGTATTTCAATATACTTGGTTGAACAGTTACTTCTTTGTTCCTCAGTACACCCTCGAAGCCTCCTTTAGTTCTTAGCTCTCGCCTCCTCTCTTGAAGAGCAGGCCACCTACCAACTATCGTATCTTTATCGTTAACGTGATTAGCACCCTGCGAACATGTTACATTTTTTTAACCTCAACAAGTGGTTAAGAACCTGTCCCCCGATTTAGACCTGATCAACCTATTGATATCCACCTCAGAACACTAGCAGAGAGAAGCGGCAGAATCACAGCACATTCGGCTTCATCTCAAACCCAAGATAGAGTCTTTGACGACCAGGAGTGGGAAGCAAATCCCACGGCAAGACCTTACAAGAAAGAAACAACCCCGGCGCTCTGCTAAAGAGCCGGGCGATCCTGCAAACACGGAAGATGCACAACCTCCAGGAGAATTCCCTTCTACTCCAGCAAAGAAACCTTCCTTTGATCCTCCAATTGACCCTGAATCCAGTAGCGAATCAGATATGGCTAGCACAGGAGGAGGGCCTTCTGGAGGAGGGAAATCTCGGGCAAGGCCTGAAGAAGAGGAGGTACCCGCAGCATTTGAACCCCCTAAGTTTAAACTTCACCTCCCAGCGAAGTTCATGGGAGAAGGAAAAGACCATAGACCTGAAGCCTTTGAACGATGGGCAACAGAACTCTCACAATTCCTACTCTTACAAGGAAAAGATGTGGAAGACCCTACAACCGGACTTATCATTGGATCATTCTGCGAAGAAAAGGCAACCGACGCATACCACCAATGCTATAAGGATTTCGGTGGGAATGTAAGATTAAGAGGAACTACAGTTCTCGATTACCTGAAAGGACGATTCCAATCCTCTATAACCAACGACCTCCTATACAACAAATTCAACCAGCTCCAGCAAGTTAACGGAACGCATGTTAAGCGAATCACCGATGTGGCTACAGACCTAATGATGTATAAGGACCGGATAGAGAGAGGAAGTATCTCCAAATACATCCTGAAGCGACGATTCTACAACACCATGCACCCTACCCTCCGGTGAGAGGTAGAACCACTCGAGGAAGACGGTGATGATATTGCAGTAATAATTGCAAGAGCAGAACGAAAGGACGCCATTCTCCATGAGACCAAGGCTTACAAAACACCGACATCCTCTAGCAGGAACAGCCAGCCACGACACAAAGCCTCCAGCAACTCTGAAGACGATACCCCACGGGTTTTCAAGAAGAAAACAAAATCCTCCAAAGAATCGTGACGGCAAAAAGGAGAATGTTTTGAATGTGGAAAAACAGGACACATGGCAAAGAACTGTCCTACGAAGAAAGGAAAAGGAAAGGCAATTAAGCAAGAGGTGTCGGCCAATAATGTTGAAAGCGATAACACCCAATCCAGGGAATATGAAGAGATCCATATCGGATAGATCGATGTGGAATGCAACCGTGTTCGACCTCCGGCCACATTGAAAGCACACACCGCTCTAGAAGGTACTATCCTGATCAATGGCAAAAGGTCTCGAGTCCTATTCGACACTGGCGCAATCGGAAGAGATATCATCAGTAATGCCTTTGTCTCTGTCCATGGTCTCCCCACTCGAGACCTTAACCAACCCATACCAGTCAATATGGCAGTAAAAGGATCACGATCCACAAGCCATAAAACCTGCAGTGCGAACATACAACTTGGTTCTGCAGTCCTACCCTCCCAGGAAATGCGGGTTGGAAATTTAGCCAAATACGATGCCCTAATAGGCATGCCATTCCTGAATCGCCACAAAGCTATAATCAGGTGTGGGGAATCAACTATCGATTTCCCAGAGCAGAAGGTTAGAGTCTCATGCAAGCCAACAAGTGGAGAGTACCGAGCTGCAGTCTGCGAAGCAACTGCCGTACGACTATTGAATGAGTACTCTGATGTTTTCCCTGATCAAATACCCGAAGAACTACCGCCTATGAGAGAGGTGAATCACCACATCCGCCTCCGAGACCTCTCTAATCTAAGAACCAACCCACCTACTCTATTCCTGACGAATACAAAAGCCCACTTTGTGATTGGATCAACCAACAACAAAGAAGAGGAGTCATCTACCTAGCAGAAGCCCCAGGTGCCGCTCCTATGTTGGTTCAACCCAAAGCAGATGGCAAAAGAATCCGCCCCTTGGTTGACCTTAAGCTATGGAACGAAAACACAGTTATGGACAGCTCCGCTATCCCAAACCAAACCCAGATTCTAAATGCAGTTGGACGGGCAAGATTCCGAAGTAAGATTGACCTAAGCGATGCCTACTTCCAAACAAGGTTAGACCCAGAAAGTGAACATTACAACAGTTTCAAAATACCCTTCGGAAGTTTCATTAGCCGAGTTATGTTACCAGGTGATATGAATGCGCCCGCCACCTTTATGCGAATTATGGAAAACCTCCTAAGCGAATACCTCCACTATTTTGTTTGGGTCTACATTGATGATATTCTCATCTTCTCGAACACCGAAATAGAACATGCCTACCATATAGGATTGGTTTGTCCCAAACTAAGGGAAGCTAAATTCTACACTAGCAGAAACAAATCAATTCTGTGGGCCGATAAACTCGATATCCTAAGACATGTTATAGATGATGAACGAATACACGCAGCCCCTGGAAAAATAGCCTGTTTAACGGAATGGTCAACACCCCGGAATCAAAATGAGCTCATGCGATTCCTAGGACTAGTCAACTATATTTCCCAGTTCCTCCCACACCACGCCACTGTGACAGTGTCGCTCACAGACCTTACCGGCAATGCAGAATTTGTCTGGACCCACACTCATGACCAAGCCTTTACCAACATGAAAGGAATTGATTAAAAACGCCAAGGTTATTCAACCTATCAACTATAGTAAACCTGAACCGATATGGCTAATTACTGATGCATCGGATGTTGGAGTTGGAGCATGGGTTTGGCAAGGGGCCTCCCATGAAACAGCAAGGCCAGCGGCATTACACAGCAGGAAGTTCACTAACTCACAGATGAACTATGGAACAACAGACAAGGAAGCCCTTGCTGTGATTGATGCTCTCGCCGCTTTCAACCACATCCTGATGGGCAATGCCTTCGCTATTGTCACCGACCACCAACCCCTCACTAATCTTAAAACAGAAAGAATACCTGGAAGAAGAAGAACAAGATGGATAGGCGAGATCAGCAAATACGATGCAAAAATCATCTATACCCTTGGAAGAACGAACTATTTAGCTGATGCTCTCTCCCGCCTATATGAGAATCAAGACATTGCAGACCCCCCTCTCGTTCACGACCACACAAGACAAAGCGAGGACAGCCCTGACGACACCTCCTATGAACAAGAACCATCGATGGCTACCGCCAGCTCTGCCGCTCCCTCCAATCCTTTCTCTCACACCATGTACAGTGCTGCCGGAACAGAACGAGGAAAGGACATTGATGAAGAATGGAAAGACAATTGCATGCTCTGCAGCACACCTCCTCACGAGCTTGAACAAAGCAGACTCCACTGGTCCCACTGTTACCACGACGTCTGCCCTTTTCACCAGACTGAGATTAAGTTCGGAAACAGATACCAGCGACCGTACTATATACCTGCTGATGATTCCAAAGACACCAGCTTCGACACCGCAGAAGGAGAAGAAGAGATGATCGATGAAAATGAGTCAACCCAATCTCCTCATATCCTTAACCCTGCTCCAACACGATACCAAGGTCTTGAAGAACTCGAACAAGTAGCAGCCTACGTAGATGCAATATCCTATTTACACCCCCCACAGTTAGCCCCGCCCTCCTCTCCTCCAAGAATCGATTCACGACCACTAGATGGTGGACCCTTACGAGTATACAACAATGAAACCATTGTCTCGGTCATACCCCCTACTATTCCCGAGCATCGGCGTCAACTCTACGAAACCTTTGAGGAAGAGGAAGCCCCTATCGAACCAACAAGAGGATCCCTAATCGAGGATGAACCAGATGTTAGATTAACTACAGAAGAATTAACCTCCTCTTTCCGAAGCCAAATGATAGCAGGATATCGCCATGACCCGGTTTACTTCAAAGCCATGGATAGCTCCAGGCATGGAGACCTCGCCCCCTACAACATATCCAACGGAATGGTCTTTACCAGCACCCGTTACGGTGAACATTGCCTATACATACCAAAAGGCCATATGTTCAACGGAATGACGATTAGAGAATATGTCATATCCGAGATTCACAACAAAGGACACCACAGTGTGGACTGCAATCTTCAATATGCTTCAGAATATGTTTACTGGCCTGAGATGCGCAAAGATTTCCGCCATTTTGTCAAACAATGTGAACTCTGCCAGGCAAACAAGGAGTGAACACAACTACCTGAAGGAAAGGCACAGACCCTCCAACTACCATGTGAAATATTCGAATCATATGCCATCGATTTCGCAGGACCATTCAACAAGTCAGCAGGATATCATACCATCTTGGTAGCTGTGGATCGATTCTCTGGATACACATGGCTCATACCAATGAAGGTTACAGATTCCACCAAAGACACCTGGAATAACCTCCAACAATACCTGTTTACCCCCCATAGATACCCCTTATCTATTGTCAGTGATGCTGATCCCCGCTTTACCGCCAGATTCTGGAAGCAAACCTTGACCTCCCTCGGAATAAACCACATTATGGCTGCCCCTGGACACCATGAGACTAATGGCCAAGCAGAACGAAAGATCCGCGAGGTTAAGACCGGAATTAGGAACATGATCAATGAACGACAAACCAACTGGGAACCAGCCCTTGTTGAGCTAGCAGCATATATCAATGCCGGATTTTCAGACACCTTGGGAATGTCTCCATACAAGGCAATCTTCGGCCGCCAATATCCTCTCTTGCCTACAACCCTATTCAAGAACTCCTCAGTTCCTGCCTCCGAGGACCACTTAAACCGCCACCAACTGATTCGCAATGACGCTTTCCAAGCAGTTAAAGCTGCCCGATTCCGAAGCACCACTACTGCTCAGAAACGACAAGGCAAGCATGTTCCTATTCCGCCAGGAAATAAGCTAATGGTACATGGAAACATGTTCATTACCAATGTTGGACGCAGCAAGAAATTGCAATCCCGATGGCGAGGACCTTTCAAAGTCTTATCCTTTGACGAACATACAGAAAACTACGAGGTCCAGATAGATGGACGCATGTATCGCCGCAATACTGCAGTCTTTCACGCCTCATCTGTCAAGCGATTCCATCCAAATGACGACTCCAAGTTTCCTGGAAGAACCCACTCTCAGCCTTCACCTATCATCATTGATAAGAAAGATGAATGGGAAGTTGAAGAAATCAGAGATCACCGCCTTTGGCATGGAAATGATCAGTTCCTAGTCAAATGGAAAGGATATCCGACGAGTGAGAACAGCTGGGAACCACTAGAAGGACTAGAGCACGCTATGGATATGGTGAACGAATGGTGGAAAGACAATATGCCAAACGAATCCCTCCACCCAACGATCAACTACATCACCATGTGCTGGACACCCACGATACCAGAAACTGAGCGATGGCATGCAGAACTCGAAGCTAGAGATGGATTTTGGGCGCCATACTTTGAATCAGAATTCGAAAGTAGCGATGAGGAAAATCAAGCTATGGAGCAGACTTTCGACAACTTTATCTAGTCACCAATCACCATCCGAATACCATAATGATGTCAAACTATGTGGAGCTCAATGTGAGGCTGCGACAACAGATTGTTGGACTGTTGTTGAACCGCGATGCTATCCAACTTGAAGACTATTTCGAAATCCTCTGGATAGATTACTGTCCTGATTGCAATCATGCTTGGGTTGATGTACAACGCGAATCTGGTATTTGTGACTCCTGTGATTTACATTTCTTTGAGTCTAAGTATTTCCTTAGGGTTTCTTCCTGCCCCTGGTGTGATACTTATGATGAAGAATTTCTTGCGGAAACTGAGGCCATGAGCTTCTCGGAATCCAATTTTGATGATTATTAGGTTTTGTTTGTTTAAACAGTTGTTTTGTTTTGGGGAATGTAACCGGTACGGGTACTCGGTTATTGGTTTTGTTTTATGTTTTGTTTTAAGTATCGCTTCGATACTTGGTTTGTTTTAAGTATCGTCTGATACTTGGTTTTGTTTTATGTTTTGTTTTAAGTATCGTTTTGATACTTAAGGAGTTTTACCAAAGAGTATCAATTGGTACCTTTGATTAGTTTCGTTCATGCTAGACATGAACAGATTTGTGTATTTAAAGACCGCCTGTTTCTATGATTGAAAAGGCAGACTTCGACAGACAGTATTTCAATATACTTGGTTGAACGGTTACTTCTTTGTTCCTCACTACACCCTCGAAGCCTCCTTTAGTTCTTAGCTCTCACCTCCTCTCTGGAAGAGCAGGCCACCTACCAACTATCGTATCTTTATCGTTAACGTGATTAGCACCCTGCGAACACGTTACAGCAGGTGGCCTGCTCTTCCAGAGAGGAGGCGAGAGCTGAGAACTAAAGAAGGCTTCGAGGGTGTACTAAGGACCAAAGAAGTAACAGTTCAACCAAGTATATTGAAATACTGTCTGTCGAAGTCTGCTGTTTCTGTCGTAGAAACAGGCAGTCTTTAAATACACAAATCTGTTCATGTCTAGCATGAATGAAACTAATCAAAAGTATCAACTGATACTCTTTGGTGAAACTAATTAAGTATTAAGGCGATACTTAAAACAAAACATAAAACAAAACCAAGTATCAAACGATACTTAAAACAAACCCAGTATCAAAGCGATACTTAAAACAAAACATAAAACAAAACCAATAACCGAGACCGGTTATACAATAGGTCTTTCGCCACAGTTCAGACTACTGAAATAGAGAACTCCTGAACCTTCCCCTACGGTGAGAAGATATCTCTCACTAGACGATATAGCCTACAAGGTAGTCAAACTGCTAGGCCATCTTCTCCATGTCCTCTTAGTATTTGATATCCTCTTCCCCTGACTTTTACCCCCAATAGCCTCTGGCGACCCCCTATTTCTTGCCATCAAAAAAGGCTGCAGGTAATTACTCCTTAATACCTGAGCAAAGCAATATCTACCCCCTCTCCACTACATGTACTCTCCCATACTCTCGCCACATATCTTCATAGGGCTGGGCAAGTTTATAGCTGGATGAATCTATTAGATGAGATCAGGCAAGAGCTACCTGGCTGGTCACTGATCCTGGAGGAATGTGGAAGCCTCTGACATCTGTCTGTACTGTGTGATGGAGGCTGAGACTTTCCATCACGCTATCCTCACCTGGCATTCCCCAGTCCATACTAGAGACCTCTACCTCCTGGAGGTTGAGAGCCTGGGAGAAGACGAACTCCTCTAGTCAACACTGGTCCTCCTAGGTAGCCTGTCTTCCTACATTTCCTCCACCTGGACTAGTTTTCCTCCTAAGATACCTACATTCACAGATCCCAATCCTCTAACTTGACCCACTAGCAGGTCATCCACCCTATCTTCTACTCTATACTTAGGTTAGTTTCAGTTGTTAGAAGGGTCCTTGTTTTGTTTCCTTAGTGGTTACTGTTTCCTTTGATTTTGTTTGAATATTTCCCTTTATATTTAACTTTATGCACCTTGGGATATTGGTTGGTCGTGAAGTTTTGAGGCTCTAGTTTGGTTTCCTTTATTATTATTTGTTTGGGATTAAGGTTTTGTTTACACCATAGCTAGCACTCCATGCGAGTTCTTGTACCTTAACAAAGAATATATGATTATAAAATAAAATATAAAATGAAAAAAAGGACCTATAGTACAGGACCACTCCATCCGCTCCATTTGTGCCCTCAGCCACACCAAGGCAGCTCACCGCTACCAGAACCCGATATGTTTCACCTCTGTTTCCTGCTATCCTAATTGTGCTTCCACCTACCTAGCCTTCGACCAGTCATGCTCTCAACATTCACAATCTTCTTCCTACCTCCAGTAGTATCTCCTCCCCTAGTGGAGGAAGAGATGGATATGCCGGATTATGGAGGAGAGCGTCCTTTCTCAGGACCATTTTGGCCCCAATGCCTTGCTTCTTTCTTGGATCTCAGGGATGATCTCTCCCACGAAGCACTCTCCAACCTTCTGCTTAAAACCCCATTTAGACTATCAGGTAGATCATTTCCCTTCCCTAGTTCTCCTTCCCACCCTCAAGGAGCAGGCCCCTCCCAATCCCAGGAGGAGGCAACTCCCACTCCTGTTTCCAAGTTGCCGGTGGGTTCATCCCAGTAATGTGTAATAACCACTTGATTCCTCCTTCTTTCCTGGTTTCTATTACTTCTCCTCAGAGTAGTAGCTCTTTTCTCTCATTCCACGCAACTGCCTGGGAAGCTGGAATGTGTTTCTTTCCCTCTTTAATGCTTTGGTTGCTTTATCCTCTCCTTCTACTCTTGTTGTCCTTCAAGACCCCTCTTTTTTTGTGAAAAATCCCCACACTTTGCCCATTTCAAGTCTTTTGCCCCTCTAGCCTCACTGGGAGAAAGACCACAAGGGGCTGTTTTTTTGCCCAACAGTTATTTTTTAATGTTGTTTCATTGGTTCCTGAGTTTTTTTGTTCACCTTTCCCTCATAGCAGTCGACATCTACATCCACTTAAGTCTCTTTGACTCCTTCCATACCAGGTTCAATGTTCTCAACCTTTATTTCTTTTGAATGTTCACCTCGCTATCCCATAATATCTCCCTGGAGGAGGCTTTCTCTGACCTAGATTTTTCCATCCTGGTGGTGGATGACTTCAACCTTCACCACACTCAATTGGACCCTGATCATCCCATAAGAAAAAATGAAATCCGAACTTCCAACCCGTATGCTGACCTCGCACAGGAACGCTGCTTCTCCCTCCTTAATATCCACAGAGGAAGTGGTGCAGTTACTACTGAGGTAGGAGGATGTTGAAAATATTTGTATCTATTGTACTAAATGTTGTGATAACAAAGTAACAATGATAACCACAATACAATCTGAAGACTTAAAGATTAATCCAAGTTTGCGCGCTCTTTTTAAGAACAGGGTTGAGCCTGCCATTTATATACCCCTTTATCATTACACGAGTACTGCCTCATACCAAGGAAATCTCTAGAAGATGCTAGAATACAATAGTATATATACTCAGTCATGTGGCTGTGTCACATGACCAACACAGCCCCATCACCGGATAGGAATGGAATAACGTAATTTCCAACAACATGGCCTTCAGAGGTCGAGTACGATACTTTATTATAGCTCACCGCTGCTACCAAGTTACCGGTATTGGGTCTTTCACTGACGATGTGATTTAGGTCTCTCCTTTGCCTCGGCAAGCTCCGGGAGCGTTATGCACTCAGGGAGTGGAAAAGTGGTCAAAAGAGTAGTCAGTCACTGAGTTTGAAGCCTGACAACGGTTTCTATTGCTCAAGAACGATGTGATACTATGGTACACGAGTAGCTGCAGACATTATCACTGAGTATCGTACGGCCCCCTCGCATATTGAGGGTAGCGATGGATATTTTTCGTCTGGGCAAAGAGACCGTCGGTATCATTTCATGGTCCCTCAAAGCACCCCCGAACCCAACTTAAGCCTGATTACTGTAAAGCCATACAGTTAAGGCGGTTGCTAACGGGGTGCCTCAATGACCCAGGGCACGCATGGGTAAAATCATGAAAGCCCATTCAATGACGTAAATAACTTTTTGTTCTTTTTTTGTTAGGCACATGACAAACATTTCGCACTCCCTATTACTCGTGGGGCCCGAGGGCGTAACCCATTACATGCAGGAATAATCCTTGGGAGATACCGGTGAACCCCCAAAAACAAAACATAAACAAAAGAAGGACATAAAAACTAGTGTCGTCCAAAGTGAGCTACCGGTATCATGAAAGTGAGCTCACGTTTCGATTCAAACTTCCAGGTATATCCAACCTCAAGTGGAACCAGAACTTTACCCTAGTCGTATCTTCCACTGCTAGACTATTCGAGCACTCAACAATGGCGCTCGCTAGCGTATTTGGGGGGGGGGGGTCGTGTTTTTCAGCAGCGGACTTCGGGGTGCAGGGTGCCAGCCATGGTGTTTCATCCCGCGAGGAGGGCCATTCCAGCACACTTGTAGCGTTCCAAGCTCGGTGTGCCGGATAATCGCAGAATGTCGAGACTCGTGTGTGTTGGACGGCCTACCGGCATTCTTGGATGGAAGGGCGAGAAGCGGGGTCAGGAATGTTGTGCAAAGGGAGCTTTGTGGATGGTGTGGATACTCGTAGTTATTGCTCTGCGGTTCATGCCGTGCGGGAAAACAGGCACCAAGCGATACCGATACCGGTATGTTAACGACGGGGCCGTCGTCGTGGACCATCCTGGGGTTTGAAGGAAGTGGGTAACTCATGTCATGAACCTACCGGTATCATCATCCGTCTCCTTCAGAGCTGCTTTTAAGCTAAACTTGTCTCCGCTCATTTCTCCACATCTTCGGCTCTTGCATCTCCGCTACTCGAGTACCAATCCTTTCGCAGGAGAGTATCAATTACATCTTAGACACAAATACTCACGGCTCAATCTGGTCAAGAATGTTGGTTGGGGATTGCTCGCGTGGGAGTATTGAGGTTGGAGTGAGTACAGTGCTTGGCTCCCAGCCCCGGGCTTGCATGGTGACGACATGCGAGTTTGGCTGCCGGGCTTTTGGTTTTATTCCCTGTGGAATACACGGCACTGACTTATCCACGGACTATCACACTTTCGCAGAGAAGGCAAGACAACCCCTTTGGGAGGAGCGGTGATGGTACAGGAGCGAGTTGGATAAACAAAACACAACTAATTGGTAACATAAATATCCACCTTCCTCTCATAGTCATAAACACAAGATATCTTAGGTATACAGACTCTCTGTGATCGCGTTTACTGAGCCCCCAAGCATATATTAGTACTCGCATACTTCAATTGCAAGCAATACGAGAGAGAAGAAACTTACATCCCAACCCCTCCTTGGCAATATCCTCCTCCCTCAAAAACCCCAATGGCATCTCCACAAGGTGTCCGCGAACCGTCGCAAGCACACCCTTAATCTCACCAACTGCAACCATAGGATCGGGGTTGAACTCATCCCGGACGACGTGCCCCCACTTGATCTTCGGCTGCTGATTCTCACCGGGGGGGACACGAAAGTGCTTACCCCAGTACTCGTCGTACTCCTTCCAATTCGCCACTTTATCCGTGGGCACGACGTGGAAGACCTTTTCGAAGGCAGCGGTGTTGGCGCGTGCAGTGTAATTCCAGAAGTTCTCGAAGGTTTCTGAGAGTGGGTCTGTCACCATCAGGTCCTCCTGCGAGTCAAAGTCGTAGATGTTCGGTATGGGAACTGGGTGCATGTTCTCATCCACGGTTGTGAGGTTCGCGGCGGGGATCAAGCCGAGATGTTTTCGGAAGATTTGGCGGCGGAGGGTTGCGGCGAAGTGCGAGGCTTTGTAGGGTTTGTTATCCATTAGCGACGGAAGGGGTGTGGGGTCTTCGATTATTATCGCGATCTCGCTGTCGTGGTCGCCGAGTTGGGACCTGTCGTTTAGGTTCGCAGATCCGCAGATTACAATCCTGTCATCTGCTATTAGGAGTTTGGAGTGCGCGTAAAGCTCCTCGGAAACGAAGGCGTCGAGTTCTTGCTGGGGGTCGCCGTCCCAGGGCGCTGAGCGGATGTCGCCGCCGCCGAGCATAGAACATTGGGAGACCGAGTCCCACTCCGGGCCGACGGAGGAGCGCGGAGCGGATTGCTGGTATCGGTTGTATTCGTCGCCACCGACATTGCCGTATCCATAAGCTCCATAGGTTCCGCCGACCTGCTGGTCGTGGCCTTCTGCCGCGGCAGGGTAACTTACACCGGAGCTTGCCTCGCCCGCAGCCATTGCACGGCCAGCGTTGATACGGTCGTAACTCCTCAGATTGTAGAATCTGATATATTTCTTTGGATCGACACCAGCCTTTGCGATTTGCTCCATTATCGAGTAGCCTCTGTCGTTGTTGATAGACCGGTATTGGAATTCCATGATTGCCCGGATCCCAAGGCTACCATCATCCTTAAGGTCGCCGGCAAAGGCTGGAACTGCGGGGATGACGATTATCATTTTGAATTTCTGGTGCTCTCGGTCGGCACGGAGAATTCGATCGACAATTGCACGACCAATCTTGTTGAGTATGGGGTTCTGCTTGTCATCTGTTGCGGTGATGAAGAACTGGTTTTCAATGTAGACAAAGTGCGTCGCCGCGCTTATTATCTCGATATATGCGTGTGCAATCGAGTGCTAAATTGTGATAAGTTAGGACACAAGTCTATTAGAAAACAAGCAGTTGAGGCTCACCTCTGTTGCGGGGAGTCCGTGACTCCATTTAGACGAACTCCTGACAATCTGACACCGTACGCCCTCCACTTCGTCATGTCTCCTCTCACTGTATGCTTTTTCCTCTTCATAACCGCCCCGCGGTTCATCATAGCCATAATCGTCACCTTCGAGGAGCTTCTTTCCAACATGATGAACTTTATCTTTTATCTTATGTCGGTAGTGCCCTCTATCATGTAGTATGCGATCGTCAAGCGGTTGGAATCTCTCTTGTTTCCTCACTTGGTATTTACTATAGTATATGAAATTCCATCGCCCAATGAAATGTCTTTGGAGGTCCTTCACAGAAGGACCGATTACGGACAGTGCAACGTCAGACCATCCCATTCTAGAGTGCTCCTCGCGCTTGACCTTGTTTTGTTCCCAATGGTCGACGGTGTGGAAATCCATAAACCTTGATAGAACATAGGTTGGTATGCGGTCATAACTACCAATCAAAGATTACTCACCTGGAGTTGTTATAATCCTGGCCTGGGAAAATAATTGCCCTAAGGTCGCTCGGGTGTGCATCAGCGATTGGGTGATGGTTCATGTCCCAACGGCCGAAGCACAAATCCAGTCCACCCATGAATGCAATTTCTCCGTCAACGAGGCACAGCTTTTCATGGTGTGCCCAATACATAGTCACACCATCCTTCATGCCGTACAACCCCTTAAGCCCATCTCCTAGCTGATAAGTTCCTGTAGTCACCTTGTTCCAGATGTCACTTTGAATGGTTGGCCTATCCGGAAGATGGTCGGGATGTCTGAATACAGTGATATTGGGGTGAAGGTTCTCAAGCGATGTTTTGGTGTGATGTGAGCTAACTGTGGTGACCCCACCGGCCTCACGAGAATGCAAAATGGGATATTTAGTTTCTAACATCTCTAGGGAATCAAAGACAAAGGGGAGGGCAGCATCCGAGGCAAGAGAGGAAAGAACGGATAACGATTTGGGGGAAGGAATTGAGGGAACGAGGTTTGAGACATAGGGCAAAGGGATAGGTTTTAAGTACTTACGTGTTAGGGCTTGAGTAACTTCCTTGTACACGATGACATTAATCTTAACTCCGCGTTCTGCTGCAGCCTTAAGCATCACATCGATTCGATATTGTTCATTTAGCTTAGGAGGCCGGCGGAGGTAGAGCTCAGGACTCAACCACCCTAGCGATGAAATATTAGTTTAATCTCTGACGAAAAATGATTGGGATAAACTCGAGAACGTACAGTCCAGGATCCAAATGCTCTGATGAGCATTCTCTATGGCAATGCTTACAGCATACATATAATCTTTTCCATCAACATACCACTTTACTCCATTTCCAGTCTTTTCCCGGGCAAACGAGTCAAACCTATTCTCTGTTTGCTGAGCCGGGGCTCCGCTCTCGCCCGGGGCACCATACTGGGCGACAGGCTTGTGGGCGCTTGTGGCAGGGAAAAGAGTACGGGCGTACGAGTGTAGCGAACTGGTGAGCGCACCGGTAAAGGTCTCGAGTGCAGAAACTGCGGAGCCACCAGAACCAGCAGAAGGTTTGGAATGAGGATTGGCGGGGTTAGTATTCTCAAATTGAACAGCTGTTGAGCCGCCAGTTGGGTAGTCGACTGTTCCCGAGTCGTGCCCGTAATATGCTTGCTGCTGTTGAGCCGAATGATGCTGAGGTTTGTAGTGCTGGCCTGCGGTAGCTCCACCCGCAGTGACTTTTGGTGGTGGAGGCAACGATACATATACTGGACCGCCCTGTGAGACAGCGGGGTGGTTTAGAGGTTGGTGGGGAGACTGGTGAGGAGGAGCCGGATACTGCGATTGTCCGTGCCCTCCTTGCGCGTATCCCCCATATTCCTGCTGCGGTGGAGGTGGAGGATAGCTGTAGGGTGCACTTCCGCTGCTATATCCGCCGTATTGTTGCGAAGTGGGGGGTGGGCCAGGAGGAGGGGGATATCCTTGGAAGCCTCCCGTTGCATAGAGAGGAGGTGCTGGTGGCCCTTGAAACCCCCCATAGCCTGGGGAGGCGGGTGGGTAGCCTTGCGCAGGCGGCGGAGGTTGATACCCGGCCGAAGTGTAGACACCGGGTCCGTACGAGGACGGTTGGTGACCTGGGTGCTCAGAGCCTGTCGCCGGATATCCACTCTCATGCGGTGGAGCTTGGTATCCGTGTCCAGGCTGGTCACCATAATGCTGTCCGTGAGGTGAAGGTTGATAATTCTGTTCTTGTGCTGCGTATCCGTAAGGGTTAGCTGGGGGATACCCATAATTCCCATATCCCCTCGTTCTCTCTTCACGGCTGCGCTCACTGCTTCGTTCGCGACTCCGAGGGCGCCCAGGGCTACCGTATTCCCCGCTATCTTCTTTTTCCTTTTCCCTGCGCTTCCTCTCCTTTTTCTCCTCCTTCTCACGTTTCCTATGTCCCTTCTCGCGGTAATATTCACCATCTCTGACCCTACCAGGCTTCTCGTCACCAGAATACTCACGGCCCGAACCCCCGTCGTACCTCTTTTTAGAATGCTTTTCGTAACGATAATCATCCTCATCGCGACGCTCGGGTGAGCGTGAACTAGAACGATATTTACTGGATTTCCCCATATTTCGCTCGGAGATATTATTTCGACAGACTGATTATGGGAAAGAGGCCCAAGACTCAAAAGAGGGGTGGGGGGGTGAGGGAGCCTTTTTCTTTAAGCTCCAACTTCCATGGGCGGGGGAGTGACGTAGGCAATCTTGGAATGTGGGTGATGCAAGGGCCCCATCAAGCCCTGAGTTACTCAGGGACTGGTGGATGGTGTGCTCGTGCAGTAGAAAATTTCACCTCGGGCTTCTTCTCAGCTGGACAACTGCCCTTGTCTTCTTCCTCCTTTGTAATACTGTCCTCAAGTACTTGCGCCCTAAGAACCGGCACTCCGCCGTGTGATAAAACTGGTGAGATACAGGCAAGATCAGATCAAGGAATGTCGGGAGGAAGGAATGTCGGAAAGTCAGCTATGACACACAGTCCGGACTGTGGAATACGCAGAGCAACCCACCACCAAGGCCCATAGCACAACACCATAAAAGACCCGCCCAAAAAAAGCTGCGGATTTTGAGGGCCCTAGTGCCAGGTGCCTATGATATCGGTATCTATGTGCGTACCGGTGCTCCAGTATCTGTGTTCCTGACATAAACCTCCGCGGCGAAATCCCTCCCGATACAGGTTTGGGTTCCACCCATCTTGCTTAGTGTGCCGCAATCGCAGGACAACACTTGCACCTTTCAGCTGAAGATGATTACGACTCAAATTGGAGAGATGAACCGATAATACAGTCCTGCAGGGTGTAAGTACGAGTACTCGAGTGCGGTATTTGCCTCGCACCAACCCTCCCCAACTACTGATGATAATACAGGATGCCGATACTTCCGGGCACATTACCTGCATGAAGTCCGAGATACGAGTAAATTTAGCATTTGTATGAATAGCAGGTAACACTCCAACTTGTGGTTCAGGAGAATATAAACTCTTGAGTTCAAAGTCCGTAGCTCCGCAACCATCTGTATCCGAATGGTATCACACTTTGGTCACCGTGTTTATGGGGTCCCAAGGGGTTTGCCCAGAGAGAGACGGCCAAGGTTAGGGCTCAACATACCCATTTCGAACTAAGGATAAGCAAACCTCGTTGAAGTGATAGTCAGGAACCAATATCGTGGAAGGAAAGGTGTACTAGTACGCTACCGTACAAACTATTCGAGAACCATAACCCTATCACAGCTGGGTAGAAACCTTACACATATATCGTGAGTTGCGAGAATGGGAAGGGGGTGAAGGAAATGATGATACCCGGTGGGAAAGAAGGAGTTTGGATGAAAATGTTATGGATGATGGTGGTGAAGAATTGTTTGATACTGCTCAATGAATTCTTTAGCACGAGGACCAAGTGTACCCGTATCTTGCGAACCGCCGGTATTTTCAATAGCAGTCGCCGCATAAGCTCGGATTGTTTGCTACTGTACTAGTACAAATACAAGTTCGAGTACTGGTAGCTGACCATCCTCTGCGTGACCAAAGCAAGAGCTTTCTCCCTGGCCCTCATCCACTCTTTCCCCACCGGTAGACTACCGCTACCTCCCCTGTGCCTGTGTCTCGCTACAAGTACGGGTACCGGTACGGTTGCTTACTGTAGTACCGGTGTGGGGCTAGGGTATAAGTGATGGGATGTTTGTGTATACAGGGTGGTCTGTACCCTGCAAAATTTCCTGTTTAGGAGGTGTCTCGATGGGTGTGCTTTTTTTCTATTTCTAGCCCAGTCATGTCCTCATAGCTAGACAAGTTCAACCAACTCCAACAACACAACAGTTTGGTCTCGGACAGTCACCATTCAAACTGGGTTCAACTTCATCCCGTTTGCTTCTCCTGTGTCAAGAAATTTACTACATCGGTATTTTAGTCAGTTTCTCTATAAGCTATTTATCGATTTACCAGTCAGGTTATCAAACAACTATTCCAACAAGGTACAACTCAGCCAACACACCATCCAACTAAGGGAAGAAAGCGGAGACCTCCCAACATTGGTGCTCTGAAATGGATTGGTGTTCAATTTGGCAACTTGTTTCATCTTACCTCAAGGCCTGTTTGCGGTTTGACTGTTTGTTCTTGTTCTTTTTGCTAAAGTCTTTTGTGTTTTGATAAAGTGGTACTATTTTGAGTGTGTGACAGGACATTGCAGACATCCTGGACTCTTCAGCTTCATCACCTTCAGGGAATTCGCAATCACCTTTGCCATTGGTGGAGCCAATTCCTAAACGTCTAGGCCAAGTATTTCAGCAAGAAAAAGTGGGGTCAGATAGGCCTCCACCACCAGCACCAGAAGTCATCAATACTTTTTACTTTCAACGAAACGGTTACTGGTATTCTATTCCAAGGTCAAAAGCCTTGGAGCCATCTACTTCAGGTCCTGAGTTTCAACTTCTATTAGAAAGGGATTTCGTTCCACCTACATTTTTTGATTGCTTATCACCAGTTCTTCCTAGTTCATCAAGTGGATCGGTATCTCTTCCTGCAGCTGTTAAAGTTATAGCACATTCACGATCCCCTCGTATTGCCTTTACTGGTAATAGCTCTTTGGGTATTAAGGAACTTTTAAGTTGGATGGAATCTTGGTTCGCTTCCATGGGTGATGAGTTTGATGTTAAGATAGTGCAGTCCAGAAGAATGAGAGTAGCACAGATCCATGTCACTTGTCCAGTTCGATCGGTTGCAGGCAATTTTATGCGACAACTTCTGGACAGTATTCGCTGGGATGAGGAGGCTTTGATGAAGGCCTTGATTGAGCAGTTCCATGATTCCGAATACGATGGGCAAGCTCAAGAGGATATCCTTTCAATTATGCGTACCATCGAGCAAGGAGACAAAACTGTGTTTGCCTGTTCCCAAAAGGTTCTTAAATTACTTCAGTGGAAGCCACAGGATTTACGACAATATGATAAGATTTTGATCCAGTACTATATCGATGGGCTGGTAAGTCAACATCTCCGGGAGATGGCAATTTTGACTGTCTTGAGATCTAACTCTAATGAGAGCCCAGCACAAGTTGTTAAAGGAGTGATGAGGTTGGCGAGACAATTGAAAATAAAAGGTTATAGAAAGGTGGGACAGAGTGATGATGATTCTGATGAGAGTGATGATGAAGAGTTCGAGGACTCTGAGGATTCTGACAACTACTCTGTTTCCAATGATGAAAGTGATTACAAGTATTCTAAGAGATCTACTAGGAGATCTGAGAAGAGAGGTAGACATTCTGAGGAAAAATTAAAGAGAAAATCCAGAAAGAGAAATTACTATCAAAAGGAAAGCTCTATTCGAGAAGATGTTGATGAATTGCGGGAAATGGTCAAAACTTTGATGAAGGCTAAGATACCCCCCTTCTTAGATGATAAACATATGACTTTAAGACAAAACCAAGATGTTATACCACTGGATAACTATGCTTTAGAATGTTCTTATAGTCATATCCCACAGCAAGGTCAATACGGCAATTGACAGCAAAGATCTGGTTATTCTACGAACCAACATGCTGAGTTTCCAAAATACCGATCAAGTCAAATGGTTCAAAACTTTGGCAATACAAATTACTCGCCAGTAATGAGTGGGGCGTTATCAACTAAGAGAGATCGACAAGAAGAGAGAATGGATAGGCCTTCAAGTCACATTACACCCAGTTCAACTTATACAGGAACACCTTCGAGAGAGCCTATTATTGGACCAAATGGTATGTTGTACTACCCTGCACGTAGTAAACAAACTTGTTATATTTGTGGGCAGGAGGGACATATTTGTCCTCATTGTCCTAAGTTGAGAGACTTCAATAAAGTAGCTAGAGCAGTTCACTTTATGCAGGATCTACTAATACGACTGCCAGGGGGTAGTGGTCTACAACCATCACAGTTTATAGAGCCTCAACAACAGGAAAAGTCAGTTAGTGCAATGGAGGTGGCAGCTATGTCTTCGGCTTTGGATGGGGTAAAGGTTCAAGTGGAAAAGCTGGTGACGGAGGAACGTAAGGATCTCCTGGTGTTTATTGAAGAGATTACTGAGGATAGTGATGATAGCCTTCCGGAGCAGGGAGTTCCTG
The DNA here is from genome assembly GCF_000151645.1 of Tuber melanosporum. Classification (NCBI taxonomy): domain Eukaryota; kingdom Fungi; phylum Ascomycota; class Pezizomycetes; order Pezizales; family Tuberaceae; genus Tuber; species Tuber melanosporum. The sequence continues at coordinate 798,026 of NW_003298864.1, read as the reverse complement.
TAATGGCTAGAGAGCGTACTCGCCGGTTTAAAGAGTTGCTACCAGAGTTCGAAGGAGAAGAGGGCCCGGCAAGTTAACGGCAAAGAATTCTGGAACATGAAGAAGTAACTCCAGGAGCAGAACCAATGAAGGAGCCAGGCAAAAAGACAAAGTGAAGACCTATTCGCATGATGGTAGGTCAGGATAGATTCGACTTTGTTGGAGCATTTTGTGATGCTCCAGTCTTGGGTTTAAACTGGGGATCTTTTTTTGATTTGGCACAGGCGGTCAAGAAAGATATTTGTCGGTTGCTAGTCCAGGAGCATACAAAGAGGTCCGAACGAGGTAAGCCTAAGGGGAAAGGCAAAAGAGTGCTAATGGATACAGGCATCTAGACTACAGGTGGTGGTAAGGAAGGAGTTCTTACGGTAGCAACTGATAGGGATCTTGGTAATGTTACAAGCTTATACACAAGAGGTGTTATTGAGCTCAAGCGATGAAAATATCATATTAAAAGAATCTTGGTTGACGCAGGTTCGGTTGTAAACCTTATGCCAATCCAGTTGTTGAAGTCGATAAATGCAAAGTTGGTAAGGACAGAGGGCATGATTATACATACTGCAACAAATGTGTTGGCCTGGATTTCTTATTGCACAGATTTGAGGATAACAATTGCTGGAGTACCATGTGATTTGCGAGTATATGCTCTTCCTGGTGAGTACAGTCCTACATATCCTTTGCTACTGAGTCGGCGCTGGCTCCAAGCAGTCAAGGCGAAGGGTGATTATGCTACTGGAAAATACTACATTATGGGTCGGAATGGCACGCGTGTACAGATACCTTTAGATGAGGGATATAAGAAAGTTATTGGTAAAGATGGAAAGACTCAGCAGCCTCGAGTACCAATTGTATTGAGAGATAAAGCTTTGGGAAAGGGCCGGTTGTCTGCGGAAGTAGAAGAAGAGCTGGAGCTGCAGGAATCTGAGGGTAATCAATTCTTTAACCGTTTAACTGAGTTAATAAGAAGAGAAGCGGATGAGCAGATTGAGGCAGAATTCGAAGATGATGATGAAGATGATAGTGGAGCTTCCAAGCTCTCGGAAAACTAACTTCTCCAGTTAATACAGTAGGCTGATTGGCTGGAGGAAAGAAGAAGTTGATGGAGGAAGACTTTAAAGGTTTACAGTTGTTTGAGGATATTCAGGAATATGATGTGAATGAGGATGAGGATATGTTTACCACTTTTGAATCTGTTATTGCTAACAAGAAAGAGAGGTTGGAAAGTGTGATGTGTATTGAGAAAGATGAGGCAGAGTTTGTAGATACCACTGAAATAGAAAAGACTGAAGTTGGCGAGGACCAGATATCTCATACCAGGTATTGGAATTTGAGTTTGATGGACGGTTTGGGTATGTTTGATGAGGAGAAGTCTGGTCCTACTAAGGTTCTCTCAGATGAGGAAGGTGGTATTTACAAAAATAGTGAAGTCAACTCACACGACACAAAAAGGAAAATTGTGAAAAAGGGAGTTCATAAAGAAAGTCTGGAGTGTAGTAGGATTTGTGTGTCTCTTGTAAAGGAGACTATTATTGATGAGGTGGAGGTACCAGAGGTGCCAGAAGAGTATGACAAGAATAAGGCTTCTGAGAGGAGAAGCAGATTGGTGAAGGGAAGCAAAAAGGCAGAGACAACTACATCTGATGAGAAAGAAATAAAGGGTTTCAATAGAAAGAAAACAATTAAGGAGGTGGAGGAATCGAGGATTGGTAATGAAGGCGATCAGGTGGAAGTATGTCAAACAGAAGAAGAACTGTTTGGGAGAGTATTACAATTCTCGACTGAGAGATGACCGATTGAGTATAGGCGGCTATTGAAAGAAGAAGACGAAAATGAGAAAGCCATGGCATGGTTTAAGACAAGAAAGATTTCATTGGGAAAGAAATTAAAAGATGACGAGAAGAAGAAAGCAATTCTGTTACTGTGTACATAGAAAGATGTCTTTGCAAAGGACCTAAAGGATATGCCAGTAACAGATTTGGTGGAGCACCAAATACTAGTATGGCCTGAATCACGACCAAGGCGAGCTCAAGACAAGATCTATACCAGGGAGGAGCGAGATTGGTTGGAAGTCAATATACCAAAGCTCAAAAAGGCAGGTATCATAGGTCACTCAGAGTCACCCTAGTCACATAGGACTAAGTTTGTATGCAAGAAAGATGGCGGATTACAGATGGTACACGTATTCTGTCCGATCAATAAGGCAACTATGGTATCAAGTTATACAATAAAGCGTATTGAGCCAGTTATAAACAACTTAATGCAGGCCAGATTTTCTATTTACTTCCAAGCTGATACAGCCACTGGATCTTGAGCTGTATTGATGGATCCTAAACATGCTTACCGGACTGCATTTTCGACACATAATGGGCAATGGCAATATCTTCGTATAGGACAAGGGCTTGCAGGAGCACCAAGGACTTATGCACGATTGAAAGATTTGTTCAGTGGTGCTATTCCGGCACTGAATCCGGAACCTTGCTTGAACCAATGTTCAGATAGTGCATTTGAGTGCTTCGTTGATGACGACTTTGGAGCACATACAGACTTTATTTCCTTGTTCAACTTTCTTCATAATTACTACTTCCCACGGCTTTTTTGGGCGCGGATTACATTAAAGGGTTCAAAGTCAGGTTTCTTCCTAGAAAATATCAATCCACTTGGATAAGAGAGTGATGGGAGTGACCTTAGACCTTCCTTTGATAAGGTCAAAGCAATTCGTGACTACCCCAGGTCCACCAATCTTGCCGAAGTGGAAGCATTTCTTTATATGACAATATTCTTACGTCAATTCATCCCTGGATGAGTGGAATATGCAAGGCTACTGAAGGAAGCAGTACAATATAAAAGTGATGATGGCAAATCAAATGGATTCCTGACAAAGCAGGATAAGCGTGGACGTTTCCGAAAGATTGAGTGTGGATTTCAATGGAAACCAGAGCAAGAAGAGGCTTTTTGCGCGATCAAGAAAGCTATTGTAGAAAATGTTGTTTACGGTGGTGATGAAACGAAGCAATACCATCTGATGACCGATGCATCATTACATGCAATTGGTGGTGTGCTTTTCCAGTTGCCAAGCAGTCCTGCCGGAACAAGTATGTCTACAGCAACAAAAAGTCATATGAAAATTATTATGTTTATTTCGAAAAGACTGTTACCAGCTGAGACAAGATACTCAACAACAGAGCGAGAAGCTTTAGCTGTCTTGAGATGCTTGGAAGAGGTTCGCTGACTGGTTTTGGGCTCTCCCTTTTCTGTTAAGGTATATACGGACCACCAAGCACTTCTGGGACTACTACGAAAAGCTAATACTCAGGGAAGGATAGTCCGATAGCAAGTTTGATTAGCAGAATATGATGTGGAATACATACATGTCCCGGGTAGGGAGAATGTGTTGGCAGATGGCTTAAGTCGAGTGAGATATGTCGAGTCATCAGGAGATGAGAATGAAGTTGATTGTTGTAAGCTTAGTGGAGAGGGATTTGTTGTGGAGAAAGAAAAGGGGACAGTAATGGAGGAGTGGAGAGAGTGGTTGAAAGACGGGTGGTTTGGAGGAGTGGTATTCTTTAAGTTATTTGGAGATCTGGAGGGATTCCTGGATGAGGATGGAGAACCATTGAGCACTCGCAAAAGGCAAGCAGTTCGACATAGGTCTACCGCATATCGATTGATGGGGCAAGCAAAAGATGGGACCTTGTTGGATCCACTGGGTAATCCAATGAAAATATGGCAGAGACTAATATATGTCGAGAAAAATGGGAAAGAGGCTTTCTGTATATGACAAGATGGAGTAGCAGCAATTCTCTACCATCTGCATGACTGTCATGGACATTTTGCAGCTGGTATCCTTACTCGGAGCTTGATTGGCCGCTATTATTGGCCGACATGAATAAAGGATGCAAATACCTATTGTGCAACCTGTCCTAGTTGTCAGATGATTGGGCCTCTAAAACCATCTGTCAGTCATATGACTGTTATCCATCTACAACCTCTTGATATGATGGGTTTTGATTTCGTTGGCCAGTTCCCTGAGACACCAAGGAGCAACAAGTATATTGTTATTGCTGTTGACTACTTTACAAGCTTTCTATTTGCACAAGCAGTTCCCGACAGCCAAGGAAAATCGGCAGTATCATTGCTTCTAGGGATTGTTAAAGGATTTGGATGGCCCCGTGCGGTGTACACGGACAATGGTACCCACTTTATTGCTGGAGAATTTGCGAAGACATTACGCGATTTTCATGTCTCCCATTTTCCCACACCCAAGTCGCATCCCCAATTGGTTGAACTGTCTGAACGATATGTACAGTTACTAGTCAATGGTTTAAAAGTCACAATAATAGCAGACAAAGAAGTACAGACTGATTGGGATTCATTTATCGACTCTGTGGTATATGCTATAAATACAAGAGTTTTGTCGGTACATGGATTTAGTCTAGCCAAGTTGTTACTAGGCTATAAGTCAAACGTGGTTGGATGGGATGCAACACCAGATATAGAACGAGCTGTGGCTGCTATTGCACATACAATATCAGCGGACCAAAACCCATGGACAGAAGAGGTTGAGTTAGCTGATAGGCAACTAGAGCGGCTAGCAATGCTGGAAGAAAAACGCATGCAGGCAGTTGAGAAGATTGTCGAAGAAGGTGATAGAAAGGAAACTACCTCGAAACCCACCAGACACCAAGCTCCAAGGGATGGTGACTTAGTCCTTCTGAGAAAGTTTATTCTTGACCAGCGTCATGGAAATAAGTTGGAAGCACGGTGGGAAGGACCATATATACTGTCCAGTCTTGCTTGGCATGGGAAAAGTGGAAGACTTTACGATCTCAATACACAACAACTGGTTCGAGTTAAGAAGAGTGGATTGAAAGACCATGTCCATCTCAATGACTTAAAACTCTATCTTGTGAGACCAAAAACCTTGCCCAAGGTTCAGGCCAGTATGATCGACTTAAGTGAATACAAAAGAAGAGGAGGATTGGAGAAAGTTGGAGAGTTCTATGATCTCAGTTTCTAAGAACTAAATGAAGAGAATGACAGAGGTCAAGTTTGGATAGAGCAGTTTGGTGGGGCCCAAGATGTGGGCTAAAAACAAAAAAAGAAAGGAAAAAAAAGGAAAAAAAAACAAAAAAACAAAAAACAAAACAAAGGCGTTGGAAATTATAGGTGAAGGTCACAGAGGTTTTGAGTTATGAGGGGGATAGAGAGAGTATATGGCTTTTCATTTGTTACAAAAAGGGAAGGGATAGTTTACTGGGATATGGTTGGGATTCAAGTTTGTTGGATAGGATGTTGTCCTCTTAGTCTATGTATTACTTGTGCCTTCAGGGGCGAAGGCTGAAGAAGGAGGAGGACCCTTGTGGGGCTAGGGTATAAGTGATGGGATGTTTGTGTATACAGGGTGGTTTGTACCCTGCAAAATTTCCTGTTTAGGAGGTGTCTCGATGGGTGTGCTTTTTTTCTATTTCTAGCCCAGTCATGTCCTCATATCTAGACAAGTTCAACCAACTCCAACAACACAACAGTTTGGTCTCGGACAGTCACCATCCAAACTGGGTTCAACTTCATCCCGTTTGCTTCTCCTATGTCAAGAAATTTACTACATTGGTATTTTAGTCAGTTTCTCTATAAGCTATTTATCGATTTACCAGTCAGGTTATCAAGCAACTATTCCAACAAGGTGCAACTCGGCCAACACACCATCCAACTAAGGGAAGAAAGCGGAGACCTCCCAACACCGGTACAGTACACCACGGCAAGTGTCAGAGAACAAGTGTCAGGGAACACTCAACGGCTTACCCCTCGCCCTGACCCACCCAACAGCAAAAAAGCAATGAAGTTTCACAATGTAACATGCTGGAGGTTCTCCAGGGAGTCTCTTGGTACAGTACAAGTATCGCTCACCGGGTTTATTACAGTACTGGTATTATGATGATTCTGCACTTTTCATCCCAATCCGGAATGTTGAAGCTACCCCAGTGAATTGGCTACGAAAAAGCGGTGCATCTCAGAATCCACATTCTTTAATGTAATGAAATCCACCATTACTCGAGTAGATTATCAGTGGAAATTAGCCCATCAACCCACAAAAGGTTTGTTTGACGAGTTAACAGAATTGCGAATTCCAGTGAGTGCTGTACCTACCGGTAGTTAGGAGCACCACCAAAATATGTTGAGACCGTGCTTATCATCATCATACTTGTACGAGTACCAGTGCCCAGGTTGGTGCTACAAGAAAATCGTCCGACACGGATCACATTTTCCCTGCCTAACATGTCTCTGAGACTTTGAGAAAAGAAAAAGCAATGAGGTTTCTTATGGTTTCCCGCTTAGAAGTTAAAGTATCTCATAGAGACTTTGCGGTGAATGTTGCTAAAAAGGTATGGTGTCAGTCCAAGACAATCAACGAGCTGATGCATACCCTTACAATTACAGTAACTTACTGATAATCCTCGAGCTCGGTCAAACTCAAACAAAGCTTAGCATATGCATGCCAAGACAGCTAAAAACGATTTCCGCTAATGTGCACGGTTTTCTCGGGTGTGGACGAAAGGTTGCGTTCTCCAAGAGGGCACAGGGTTGGAGGTAGTCTACCGGTACTCGTACAGAATGGGTTTTCTCATGAATGAAACCCCCAACGCCACAACGCATCTGTCCTGGGGCTCATGAAGAGGGGTATCTACAACATGGCATACCGGTATTTCATGGTCCTGGAAGATAAAACCCCACATGGCTGCCGGTATTTTCATTGCGGGCCCGTACAAGATAACTTGAATGGCGGATCCTCTCTCACTCACTGCCGGCATTATTGCTGTCGCGGGCTTGGCAGAGAGAATTGTCACCTCTATCTGCAACTCTGTTTCTGCGGTGCGGGACTCACCCAACGAACTACGTGACCTGATCAGAGAAGTTTCGATTTTGGGTGGCCTGCTTTTTGGCTTAAAGACTACCCTTAATGCCTATTGCGATGAAGACACACCACGGGCACATGGCCTCGCCTCTCGGCTAGGAGGGCCTTTGGAAGCATGCACTTCTGTTCTGACTGAAATAGAAACTCTTCTGGGCAGTATAAAGGGTCTCTCGGGTTTGTCGGCGAAGCGCGGGATTCGCAGTTTGCTATCCCATGGCCGGAGGCCATCCAAGGGTCGCCCGCCGTGGCGTCAGCAGACCTAGGCACAGCTGTGAAGTTATTACTATTGCCCGAAAAAATGAAAGAATTCGCAGGGCTTTTGACCAAACTTGAGCGGTGCAAGTCTATGTTAACCCTCGCCCTGGTCACAGATGAACTGTAAGAGGCCATCCTAGGAGTGTGAATCTTCGGGGTGCCGTTCAATGGGGGCTGAAGATAGTGTTCATAGTACCACTATATACAACATAGAGGAACGCTTAAGCGGCATCAGTGACGGGATAGGTGCGGTATTATCAGAGCAAGAAAGGCTCAAAATGGAGGAAAGCGAAAAAGAAAGACGTATGTGAGGCTACTCTAGCGAGCTTTGAGGTCAAATATTGAGCCATATGTTAACTTGAATTCCAGGGAAAAGGTTGGGGTTCTATGCGACTGGCTGTCTCCCGTAAATCTCTCATCGATCAATTCAACCCACTGTTCGGCAAGAGAGGCACGGCACCCTAGAGCTGGGCAGTGGCTGGTGGAATCTGGTAACTTTCAGCAATGGTTAAAAAAGCATTCGCAGTTATTTTGGCTCTCAGGGATAGGCAAGTGTTTGCTTGGGGTGGAGACCGGGGACACCATAGCTTACAACTAATTTAGCTGGTGCGGGAAAGACAATTCTAACATCACGAGTTATCGATTATGTCCGCGATTATTACCAAAACACCGCTAACCATGCCCTCGCCTATTTTTACTGCGATTTCAGTCTCATCGAGAGAAGAAAATTGATCAACATATTAGGGGCACTTCTGGCCTCGCTGTTATACAAAAACAAAGCCGTGGATGATATGTTGGAAAATTTCTATGCTGAATGCAGCCGAAGACCATTGGGCACCCCCGAAAAAACACGAGTCGACCGCATGATCAAGTTGTTAGTTGCTATATCAGAACGACATTACCAACTGATTATCGTCGTTGATGGTCTCGATGAATGTTCGGAGGCTGATTACGTCGCATCTCGATTGTTAGAGCTCACGGGGAGATCAAAGAATATTAAAGTATTTGTTAGTAGCAGAGAACAAGAGGCTATAAAGACGGCTCTGAGCGAGTGCATACGCGTCCATATCGAACCGGAATTCATAAACGATGATGTCAAGCAGTATATCCAGACCGTGCTCGATGAAAGGGCCCAAAATGCTCTGCTGTCTGCAGACGCTGGATTGAAAGGAAAAATAATGAGCTCCATAGTCGATGGCACACGAGGAATGTTCGTAGATATCTCTTCAGATGTGTGTTTAGCTAACACAGACAGGTTCCAATGGGCCAAGTGTCAAATCGAGCATATTTCGAAGCTTCCGAGTAGGAAAGCGATTGACAATGCCCTTGACGAGTTGCCACCCGACCTCGATGCCACCTATGATCGCATCCTCCGGGATATATACGACATGGGGGAAGAGAACCGGAGGCTTGCAAATAAAACATTCCATCTGCTTGCGGTTATTAGTGTCCAAGTTCGAGAGGAGCTCTTGCTCGAGGCTTTGAGTGTCGAAGAGGGAGATGCCGAATTGGACACCTCCCAGATGTGTGCACCAGGAACCCTTTTGAATACCGTATTTTTTCGTGTTATACGGTTTTTTGCCAAGCGCCAAGTATTCCTCATAATTGCGACATGGCTAGTGAGACATATAAAATGAAAACAGAACCCACCTGATACAGATTCAGATGAAAAGCAAGCGAGATCAAGAACAAACAGTATAATAAACTCCATTCAACATATCCAAAAAAAATTTATCCCAGCTCAACTGAAGTCTGATATGGCCGAGAGAGAGCCTCTGAGCCTGTTCACACACTCCCCTCACCGGAGCACGTACTTCCAAATATCTGTCATAAAACCTGAAATAATTGAGCATCACGCTCGGGCGCTGGAGTTACCTCTCTAGATAGATAAAGTCAGCATAAGCCATAGTATCAGAAGGGTATATAAGACCTGTGGAAAGCATTCATAGATGTAGTAAATTGCCACCCGGGGTGGTCTGAAATCAGAAGATTGAGTTGAGAGATTGTTATCCGATAGGTTGCCTTCGGGTATGGGGTTTGGATGAAGATAATCTTCACAGTCTCAGATGAAATCAAGTGGGTCCGTGTTTGGTGGTACCTCGATTGGTAAAGGACGATATGATTCCATAGCAAGAAAGGGAAGCGGAAGTGGCAAGTCTTGAGTCCAGTCACCTATATCCACCTGATCGAATCCCTTTATTCTGATCTCATGGTCTTTACTGCCATCCACCGGCAAAGTAACTCCAAGATCCCGAAAGGACTTCTGAATAACTTGACACTTTTCAGCGGAGAAAGCAGCCCATGCCTGGGCCACAACATGGGTAACCATGACCCGCTTGTCACTAACACTCCATTTTCCAATAGAGTCGGAGTGGTTGTTAGTATATATGTCTGTATACTCCCAGAGATAGCCTTTAAATAGCTTATTAATAGCTGTATCAAGTGGTTGAAGCAGCCCGATGCAGCCAGAAGGAATTAGTGAGGTGGTGATGCGAGCAGAATGAAGCTTTTCCAGAACAGCTTCTGTAGTATGAAAGCCTGCAACATCCATGAGTAGTAGACTTTCATGATCAGGATATGGGAATGAGTTTAGGTTTTTTGAATTATGTAGTGCAGGAAACAGTTCATCGTCAATGAACGCAAGAAATAGCTTTTCATTATTATATGCGGTGCTATTCAACTCTACTGACACTTCAGTATTCCAGAGATGGTCTTCCTTTCTTCGTATATTACTTCCACTAGTTGCGTGAAAAATAATTTTTAGCTTAATTCTTGAGATCCTATCAGTGAAGATATACAGGATAAAAGTATCCTGTCTCTTATCCCAATTACTCCTGTCAGACTTTCCAGACACTGTTTTGCTTCCTTTAATTTCGTATGTTTTGCCATCCAAATACTCGAAAGGGATAGGTGTTTCATCCAAATTCAGTATATTTAAAAGGCGGTACCGACCAACATCCATAATAAGGCAAGCTCTTTCGAAGAAATTTCTTGGCTGAGAGTTCCGTCGATTGAATCATAGCCAATTAATGACTAATCTTTCATACTCATCAGGGACCCGTGAAGATATTTTTGTTAGCACACAGTATGAAATGCTCCATCTCTTCATAAATCTAATAAACCAGCCCACTGAAAAAACAAACATATTTACAGTCACTCTAGGCCCATAGTGCTTAACAAATTGTTCACGTCCCTTATTTCTGAACCATCCTCGCCAGATCAATTTCCCTTTCTGTCATTCGTCCAAACAGGTGTCAAACAATTCCTTCTCCATTTCTGGCCATCTGCACATCCACCGAAGTGACTTTTGCCTGCCTGAGGTACCACATTGTGCAACTATGGTGTGTCGGACAGTCCACCATTGTTGAATAGTAGTTTCTGGGATTTTCCAATATATTGAAGCTTCGCTTTAGGTTGGCTGACGAAACTGGGCATTTGCAACCTCCGAGCTTCTTGGAACGCGGTGATGTAGCAAGAAAAGAATCACCTCCAGCTTTCATGCCTTGCTATATGGGTGACGGATTTTCTTAATTAGCCTGAGGCGCTGCCTAAATGAGCGAGATTCCAATGGTTGAGGCTTTGGTCCTGGTCACAATTTCTTTCTTGGCCCAGCTGGTGGTGGTTGTGTACCGGGATTCTGAATATTGGCCTTATGGGGAATTGCCCGAAGCTTGGGTCGTATTGGAATTCCCAAAATGGCAAATGAAAGAAGGAGGATTATAAACAGGGCCAGAAAACGCGTAGAAAAGGCCATTTTGGTGGCTAGATTGCAATTACTCGTAATGTTGTTATTGGTACTCTGCACAGGTGAGGTTGACCTGTCAGATCTTTTCAGACCGATCTTCAATCTTAGCTCCATTCATTAGGCCCAACCTATACGCCCTCAGCAGGCAATATGCTTGGCAAAAAACCGTATAACGAGAAAAAATACGGTATCTGTAGAGGACTCATTCGGTTGGAGGGATGTGACTCAGGCAAAAGGTCGTTCGAGGTATCCCATCACTCAGTACTAGAATATTTACAATCGGCAACGTGCCGGGATGCGGAATCGGTTGCGAGTACCTTTTTTATCGACTTACAAAAGGCATATGCCCTCACCTCAAGGTTGTGCCTGACCGTATTAAGCTTTGATTCTTTTAGCGACAGTCTTGCTGGCTCTAGGGAACTGTGTGAGCCTTCCGAGGAGTCACCCCTTTTTAAATGGGCAACCCTTTCTTGGGCCAACTATGCGTTGCAAGCTTCCCCGGATGACAGGCCGATGGATAGGTTGACCGATTTTCTCGGCAGCGACGGCCAAGGACTCTTCTCATGTTGGGCACAGAAGTACGCACCCCTTAAGCGTCGCAGACACCCGAAGGGGGCAGATATTCCCAAGTGCTTGGTGTATGCTTCCATGTTCGGTTTGAGCAAGTTGGTCTCGGATCTGCTGGAGGAAGGGCACGACATCAATGCCATTGATGCGGAATTTGGGTCGTCTCTAATAGCCGCCATTGGTGGGGGTCATGCGGAGCTAGTCAAATATCTGATAGAGCATTCAACAGACTTAAATAGCCCTTTCGGCAGCGCAGGGGCGCCGTTGCAGGTGGCGGTGCTCTCCAGAAATCACGAAATAGTTGAGATCCTTTTGGCTAGTGGTGCCAATGTTAATGCCACAGGTGGGGTCCATGGAACACCACTCCAAGCCGCCATTTACATCGGCAAAGAATGGGCTGTAGATCGGCTCATGAAGGAAGGGGCGGATTTAGAGACAGAAGGGTGCGAGGGCCCTTGGAAGGCCGGCGGAGGGGAAGAGGGAGAGGAGGGAGACTGGGGAGAGGGTTCTCTAAGAGCGGATTCTAGGGAAATGGAAACCCCCGCTGGTACAGGTCGTGAGAACCTCGGACACCCGCTCTTAGTGACAAGCATGAGGGGACGCGAAAGAGTTGTTACTAAACTCGTCAAGGCGGGGGCGGATGTGAACCGAGTCTCCGGAGGCTATGGAACAGCCTTGTGCGCGGCAGCGGCAGAAGGGCATATACACATAGTTAGGAGGCTATTAAAGGCAAGTACAAATGTCAATCTTCAGGCCGGGTGTTATGGCACGGCATTGCGGGCAGCAGCATATCGTTCCAACCAGACCGTTGTGAAGATGCTCCTAGATTCCGGAGCTGACGTCAATGCACGAGGACCGTATTTCGGCACAGCGTTAGACGCGGCTAAAGAGACGGCAAACCACGCCATGGAGGCCTTGCTATTGGGCCGCGGGGTAGACCCAGCCATCGCTGGCACTCTGGAACCACCCGCGAGGCTTTTCCAGGAATCAGAACTCAATCTGCTATTTAGTAGGGCATGGGAAGGACGCTATTTTCTATCGTACTTCCCTCATCCCAACACACTCTGGCAGCATCTACCATGGCCCAACCGCAGCCTCAAACTCGGGGATCATAAATTTCAACTTTGGGATAGCACCGATCTCGGGAGCGGACCAGTGCCTGGGGATATCCTCTCATGGAGTAGACGCCATAGGGACCTGGGATATCGAGGGCGTGGCATTGGATGATGGACGCATAGGATTCCTAAAGAGCTACAACGACTACGAATGCTTACGTTGGCAATACGCGGGGCGTATATTTCTGGAACTGGAAGTGTGCATCGGTGGGGTATGGGGAAACGGCCACGAATCTGCGGCATTTTTACTGCGCCCGAGGGCGGACGTAGGACGAGGAGGGGGTGGGATTAGTATCGGCGGTGCGACTTGGCGCGAGAAGGCACCGAGGAGAACATTCTGAAGGGCGCCCGCAGCAGTTACGACACTTGTACTGTACCTAGTTTTGTGTGAAAAAAAAACCCCCCCGAGAAGGAGAAATTCCATGTGATGTGAGCGAGATAAATCACCTTGCACGGTGCGTACTTATGTGCCGTATAATCTACCCGTTCTTCCAATATCATATCATATCATACGAGCTTACCACATCTAAGACTACCACTATCGTGCCACAAATCGACATTGAGTAATCACTAAACGTTCAACCACTTGAGGTTTCCACCCTATTCCTTGATATTAAGTGGGGTTTTGACAATGTCTCCCCCGCGATAGCATATCAGTATTGGCTATAAACCCGCCTCGAAGGTAATGACAAGCGCCGTCTCACGAACACGAACTTCGAACTACTGGTACGGTACGTGGTGAGGCACCTGGTGCGTGCGCTCCACAAGTCACCATCACCGGATCGGTTCAGGGCAATTAACGTGCTCAGGGCGGCTGCCACATTACGGATCGCGCTTCCGATCTGGCGTTATCTCACGCCATGAGACGCGGGCGAGTGCAGTTGTTAATTAGATGGGCGGAACGCACTCTAGACCCGGACCAAGTATCATCATACTATACATAATAATATTATACAAGTATACTTTATGGAGTTTTGGAGGGGTTAATATTTGTTTCCTGAAGAATAAGTTAAGGCGGTTGCTGTGGCACATGACATGATTTGATATGATATGACACTATCCGCCAGCTAAATTACTGTTTAACTATCTCGTTCATAACACGCGGGACTTGACTTTTTGTTCGAGCGGGCGTGTCAAATTACTCGAGTAGGTCTGCGTGTGTGTGCGTGCGCGGGGTTATACCGGTAGGTCTTTATGTCACACCAGACTTTTTTACTCGAGTGCAGTACGAGTACATTGCACATTCATTCATTCGTTTTTCTCCTCCTAACTTGGACTAAATGGTAAACGCACAATCCACCATCGTATGAACATCACCAGCGGGGAATTGCGGCATTGACCCACGATAAGGTCTACGGTACGGTAGTCTACTGTAGTCCGACGGGTCCCCATAATTGCGAATACCACTTTAAGAGGTCCAACACACTCAGCACGCACGGACTCAACCTCGTGGGGGAAAACACTAATCCTTCTTGGGAGTTTTTATCCCGCAGTGCAAGTAGGGACATCAGAAACCTAGCCGGGGAGGGGGGATAGTTGGATTATACGAGATTCCACGGTATAGAGGTAAGGTACAGTACCGTACCAACCTCCGAGACCGCTGTGGAATTGGTGGAATTGTTCCATGCACTGTAGCCCACACAGAGGGTGGGATAACGGTAGACTTACTCGTGCCATCGCAGCGCAGGGAATCCCCCCGAAGGGCTCCCAAAATTAGCCCATTCCGTGGTAGAGTGGGGGAATGTGGAGGGAGGGAGGAAGGGAGGTGGGGTGGTATGGAAGGTGAGTCGCAGAGGTGGGGTGCTTTGGAGCCTCGGCGTTTCTACGCGCCGACTGGAGGCGGGAGATATTTGGCGTTGCGCAAGGTCCACCGCTTCGAACGGCACTTCTGTCTTTGAGGGGAAGAGGGAAGATGAACAAGAAAAAAAAGCATGGAAAGCTCACCTCCGGCTATGTATTGAGATCTGTGCCGCTTCGATACCGGGAGAGAAAAGTGGCGGCTGCGTATGAGATGGATTACCTGCCTGCCCGAGCGCCATGACCCAGCTGCGATGAACATTGTGACCGGTACTGTATGAGTACAGATACTAACTTGCGCAATCCTGTGGTGTTATTCAGGACTTTGGTTGAAATCGCCATACTGCAGTGCATGTCAACAGATGATGGTTAGCACGCCAATCAGAAGCACTCGGGATATTGGATATCATAGGTCGAGTGGAGTGAAGTAAAATAAAATCGTTTGGAATGTGAGGAGAGAAAAGTATAGACGGAGGAATGAAGGATAAGAACCAGCAGGAGAGTTTCTTAGGTGCACTATTGAAAGGTCAGAATTCGCATATCATTTCTAAGTAGATAACAAGGCCCTTTTAACCCAAGATGATCTACATCTTGTCCGGTGCCTGTGTGGATGAAAATTTTCATCTCCAGTAAGGGGACTAAAGTCTTGTCCCTTTGAAACAACAAGGAAACAGAAAAGAAACAAGAGAGAAATTTTCACTGCAAGGAGATAGAGAGGAAACAGTACGGAGACAACAGGGTGATAACAGTTTCAGACATCAAGTAAGGTATAACAGAAAGTTTGTGAAGATCATATAGGAAACCAATAGTAGGTATGAAATCGAAACCCAGGGACAATATTCCAACATGGAGCGCAGACAACTGCTCCAGTACGCTGAGCACCAAGCGGAGCAGTATAGTAAAGTGGGGGCCGATGATACTAAGTTATATTATATACCAATTTGGGGCCCGTGAGCTGCCCATCCACATACCTCTACCACAATACCGGTATATACGCTGCCCAGAACCGCGCTATAGTACTGTACATAGTACTCGTACCTGCACTCCCAAGCCCTCAACCAGTCAAGGCATGTGCCAAACATTCACATGACCAACAGCGCGTTCGTAAACCGCAATTATCACCGCAGGTGCTCGCCATAGCAGGAGTAAAGCCCGAAACGCCCCGACCCCCCCATAGCCCACCGTAAAAACTGTAATAATAGAGGAATGTGCTATGCCATTGGAGTTGCCCCCTCCCCCGGCACAGTACTTGGGAAAACCTACACAATACCAGCGAGACTCGGACCCTCCCTATATAATACCATCCAAGTTTGTTTATGCCAGCAAGTATCAATGTCTGAGATTGTTCCTAAATGTTTGACTGCATTTAGTTAAAAAGTAGGAAAAGTTTTTTAAGAGACTAGGACACAAATAAATGATGTGGTAGCACCCTCAGCTAGGCCTGGCAAATACGGGCTTGCCTGTCCCAATGCCAAGCCTTATGGAGGTGCTATCCAACTGAGAGCCCCCCAGACTGTGAGTAAACCTCCACTCCCCTTACCACCAACCACCCCTCAGGCAGAAAACAAACAAATCATTTCTATTGATACCATATCGCTTGCTCCCCACAAGGTACACTAGGTGGCCATGACAGAGTTCTGGTAAACAGACCAGCCACTACTCTTAAATTGTTAGGAGGAAACAACCTGTATAGTCTCACAGTTGTCTCGGCTAATCAAGATTTGTTGGTGTAGATGGAGATCATCTAGGATGTCTTGTATTTACTCGTTTCGTTTATGACTACTAAGAGTAAGGTGAAGTAGAATAGAATCGTAAGAACAATATTATACTGTGAAAATATCTTCACCTTTGCTTGATGATGTCTAAAAGCTTAGGAGGTATTTCAATATTTATATTCTACCTCTGAGTGTTTACAGACTACATCTATTTATTATACAAACTATGTACCTCTCTAGTTATAACTCGTAACATCGGTATTAGGTGAAAACAACTTGTATAGACTCAGAGTTGTCTAAGCCAACCAAGATTCATTTCGGTAGATGGAGATTGTCTAGGATAGCTCGAACTATACTTATTTCATTTGTGATTACTAAGAGTAAGATAAAGTGGGTACAGTAGGATATAATCATAAGAGCAATATTATATTGTTAAGGTCTCTTCTCCCTTACTTAGTGTTGTCTAAAAGCTTCAGAGGTATTTTGATATTTATAATCTGCATCTGAGTATTTGTGGACTACATTTATCTATCATACAAGCTATGTACCTCTATTGATCTAACTCGCAACTTCAAGTATTCTTCAAAGGTGCAGACACCTAGAGATACTGAAAACCACTACATCTTCTTCAGTAATCACTATTTTATTAGTTTTGGAGCTACGTTGTCCTAATAGTAATTATCTGATTATTACGAATACCAGGATCCAATACCAAGGAACAACTCCAAGTAGGATAACTCTACTGGGAATCAGAATCTCTGGTCTCCAACACTCCACTCTGGCCCCCTTATGGGGTTCACATGTCATCACATATATCTACCTTAGTTTTGTCCTATAATATAATATAATTACAGAGTTGAAGGTATCAGAATAACACTGTAGTTGTTGCTGCTGTCCATCTGACCGGATCCTAATCACAGGCTATATGAGAGGGGACCTTTAGCTAGGGCTGAGAAGTAGAATAGAGTAGGTCTGTCAACTACTCAGAGAGTTACTAGACTTCAAAAATGCGACATCTTTGGCATAGGCTGTAGGTAACAGGACATTTTCGTACAAAGATATGGTATCAAATGATAAAGGATCTCGACAAGAAACCAATACATTCATACCTACACTATGATAACTAGAAGAGTCTAGAACTTTGAGGAACACTACTACGGAAGCTAATAGACTTCATGGAGTATTACAGCTTTGTCGAGATAAATGTCATAGTTATGGGAAAGGTTCCTGACACTAGTACAGCAATCAATGCCCTGGTACCTAGAGTAACTAAGGGTTAATGACGGAGAGATTATCTGTCAATCTGGTAGAATAGCTCGCTACGAATTAGTAGGAAATTATGCGAAAAATATTTGTCGCTTAGATTTGGAGTTATGAAGGTTTGAAGTCAGGCGACCTAAAAAGGTTACCATTACGACTACTTCCGTGGATACAACCCAAAGATGAAACTAATGATTTCATCAATGGTGGAGACAATTGGGGCCAACTCAGTTCAACTTGAGAACTGGGCCACATGTTTAAAGACTCTGATGATCGGATAATTACTATTGAGAACAGTATATTTCCTGGTAGGCAATATAGTAATTACTGAAGAGGGTGTAGCGGTTTTCAGGGTCTTTAGATGTTCACACCTTTGAAGGATATCTGATATTGTAAGTTATATTAATAGAGGTACATAGTTTGTATAATAGTTAGATGTAGTCTGCAAATACTCAGATGCAGAATATAAATATTGAAATGCTTCCCTAAGTTTTTAGACATCATCAAGTAACGGGAAAGAGACTTTAGCAATATAATATTGTTTACACCATTCTATGCTACCTTACCTATTTCACTTCACATTTTGTAGTCATAAATGAAAAAAGTGAAATCCAAGCCTTCCTAGACAATCTCTGTCGATTGAAATGAATCTTGGTTGGTACAGACAACTCTGAAGCCTATCAGGTTGTCTCCGTCTAACACCGATCTTCAGAGCCATTTGACTTGTAGCCTAGTTCTCAAGTCGAACTTAGTTGGCTCCAATCATCTTGCTTATTGATAAAATGATATGAGTTGTGTCTGTAGAGGTAGTTGTAAATTCAACCTTCTTAGATTGCTGACTTTAAGTCTCAATAACTCCTGACTCAACTAACAGATATCTTCTGAATGACTTCCTATTATTTCACAGATAGCCATTGTACCGGATTGGCAGATAATCCCTCTGTTAGGAATTCTTGGTTGTTTTGGGCATCAAGATTCTTGTTGTTGCTTTAGTATTAGGTATTATTCACATAATCACAACGAATTCTAGGGCCTAGTTATAACTTTCTGTGAAGTCCTTTGGCTCCGGTGGTAGTATTTCTCAGAGTTCTATAATCTTCTAGTTTTTATAGGATGGGTGTGAATGCATTAGTTTCTTGTAGAGATTCTTTAGCATTCAACACCATATCTTTGTAGGACAAGGTCATATTACATATATCCTTTCCAAACATATTGCATCTTTGAAGCCTTGTAACTCTCTGAATAGTTGTTGGATTCACTCTGTTCCACTTCCCAAAATTGGCCAAAGGTCTCCTCTCATAGGCCCTGCAACCAAGAGCTCATCAGATGAACAGCCCCAATGTATACAGTATTATCCTTACACATTTAATTCTGTAGTATTATAGTAATAGGATGCAGCTGAGATCAGTATGTATCATAACAGGTTGGCCTCATAAGGAGACCAGAGGGGAGTATTGGAAAGCAGAGGTTCCAATTCCCAGTCGGGTTACTCTACTTAGGGTGGTTCCTAGGTATTGGATCCCAGAATTCCTAACAGTCAGGTATTCTTCAATAGTGCAAACATCAGGAGATTTTGAAAACTAACATATCCTTCTCTGTAATTACTATGTTGCTAATTAGGAAGTATACTGTTCCCAATAGTAATTATCTGATCTCTAAAGTCATTAGACCTATAGTGCAGTTCTCAAGTCAAATTAAGTTGTACCTAATTGTCTCTCTTAACGATGAAATAATTAGTTTTATCTGCGAGTTTTATCTGCAAAGGGAATTGTAGAATCTATCTTTCTAGATCACTGACTTTAAACCTAAATAATTCTGAATCCAATCAACAAATATCTTTCCGATAACTTCATATTAATCTGTAGGTAGCTTTTCTATGGATTACCAGTTAATCTCTCAGTCAGCAACTCTGTAAAGTTATGTATGTAACCTTCTTAGGTCGCTGACATTGAAACTCAATATCTCCTAATCCAACCGGTAGTTTCCTATCTAGTAAGTTTCCTCATGTGGACGAGAAGCGCTTCCATAGGATAAAATCTTAAGCTTTGAGTCAAAGGTTCTCAGCTGAAACGATCCCTCCTTGGATAGTTAGTTCTTGGCGATGGGGAACAATACTTCTCGTTTCTGTCTTCCTCTTCCTTCGTCTTACGATAGCTCTAGGCCTCTGCCTACGTTACCGATAGTATAAAACTCTTGTCTTCTATCGTGAACTCCAATTGTAAGGTTTTTCTAACTCTTCTTCGTAAAGTGCTTTCCTTGGCGTAACGATAACATTGCAATGAAGATAAAGATCGTAAAGGTGTTTTATATTTGTTAAAGTAATAAGTAGGAAAAGTACTTAGAACAAAGCGTGAAGAACCTATCTTCCTCGGCTGCATCGGCCTGCTTATATAGTATTCTTCCTGCCCGTAGTCATGTGACCTCAAGTGGTCACATGTGCGAAACCAAATTATAACAAACTAGTCATGTGACCAACGTGATCACATGCTCAAAACCCATGACCTCATAGAGAGGCCATGTACAAAAACTCATAACCCAATCAGCACGCAATAAACAAGTCATATGACTCGACTGAGTCATGTGCGCGAAACCCATGACCTCATAATGAGGTCATGTGCAAAACATAAATCATATGCGCAAGGCTTACCTGCAAGGTACCCTCGCAAGGTATACTCGCCAGGCACACGTCCCATGACTCATATTTGAGCCATATGCCAAAGCATCACAAATCCCACACATAACAAATCATATGACCCGAATGAGTCATATGTGTAAAACAATAACATACCTGTGACTCATAACTATGTGTCACATGAAAACCTCTTTTATGCCAAGCCACGTTCATGACATTAGCTCCACTCCTCCTAAGCCTGAGTCCCTTTAGGCCTTTTCTCCCAGTTTCAGTAGTTCCCGTCCTGCCAAGCTCATGGTCCTTCTCAGCTTGTGGAACTTTTGATCTGCCGTCCTCCATCGGACCCTTACCGATTCTAGAGTCAGATTTGCCATCTTGATTGTGTGCTACTGATTATTGTTCAGCTATTGTAGCTCCGTGATCGTTTTGTCATTTGCCGAAATTGTGGCCTCAGCTTAGCCAATTTGTTCTTGGAGTCCTGCGATCTGCCTGTGTAAGCTCCTGACATCCTGCTCCATGTCCGCTGAGGGGTTTTGGGCCCCTCCCTCCCTGGACCGCGTCCTTGCAGCCAATGCCTTTCTGGCATCTTCTCCTTCCAACTCTTTCCTACCTCCATCCTTCTGCGGGTAGAATCCCGCAGATATTTTCTGTGCCCAGTGCATCCTGCACCCATTTCTGAAGCATTGTTGCCAATGCTTCAGGACATAGTCCGGGTGTGGGCCACATTTTCGACATACCCTCGGGAACAATTCTGAGCTTTCTTTATCGCCAAAATGTATTGGGCAACCGTCATCGTAGCAGACCATCCACAACATAGCGTTTTACTGTGCTTGTTGTTCCCTTTCCTTGAGTTCTTCATCAGTCAGCCTCATGAATGAGTATTCGGGGCTTGTTGGTGTAGTTTGGCATGGGCTATCACCCCAGCCCTTGTGTTGTTGCAATGGCGATGGGAGCCTTTCCCTCACCTTTGTCTTAGTTGAACGTGATCGTCAACTAGGCCGGGCTTGCTTGGGTATCGCTGGTGGAAGGTTGAGATGGCATCTTGTGTATGTTCAAAGTTGTGTGCGAAGTACCAAGTTTTGTCGTGTTCAGGCAAATATCCTGTCCACTTGGCTCGGTATTGGAGGTGACCGTGGAAGAAGCGGGAATCGACTATTTCGTTGAGCTTGTATTCTGGTTCTCAGTCGAGTTCGATCGGATGGGGAGGAATAAGTGTTTGTGGGCGAAACTTGTTGTTGTTGTGTAATTTCAGGAGTGAGATGTGGAATGTGTTGTGTATTCACATCGAGGGGGGAAGGTTGAGTTTATATGCTCGTCTGCCTACTCTTTCCAATATCCTGAATGGTCCAATTTTCTCATAGTCCAATTTCTTTAATGGTCGAGTTGTATGGATATTGCGAGGTATTAGCCATATCATATCTCCTGGTTGTATGTTTGGATCTGGTTTTCGGTGCTTATCGTATTGTTCCTTTTGTCGTTGTTGTGCTTGACTCATTTCGGATTGTAATATTTTGTGTAGTTTTCCCATATCGGTTTTGTCCAGTATCACATCCTTAATCGTATGATATGTAGTCTGACTTTGTGGATGTTGTGCGTAATTCACGAAGAATGGTGTCGTGCCGATTGTTTCTTGTTTTCCATTGTTGTATGTGAATTCGGCCATAGATAACAGCTTGTACCACTCATCTTGTTGATAATTGACGTAGGCCCTTAAATATTGTTCGAGTATCACATTTACCCATTCTGTTTATCCATCCGTCTGTGGGTGGAACACTGTGCTCATCCTGTTTTGTATCCCCATTTCTCCAGTTACTTTCTTCCATAGTCCCGATGTGAATAGTATTCCTCGATCCGTAATGATATTTTTTGAGAGGCCGTGCAGTCGGATGACCTCTCGCAAGAATGTCTGTATAAAATCCCTCGCGTTGATATCTTTTCTGACCGCGATGAAATGACTTATTTTGGTCAGACAATCCACCATGACCAGGATGCTATCGCAATTTTCCGATGCTGGTAGGTCCGTGATGAAGTCCATAGTAATTGTTTCCCATGGTTGTTTGGGAACTTCGTTTGATTTCAGTAATCCATATGGTACGTGTTTAGCCGTTTTCGTCCTTTGGCATATGTCGCAGTTTTTGACATATTGTTTGACATCTTCACGCAGTGCTGGCCAATAGAATGACCTCGTAATAAATTCCGTGGTTTTAGCCGTTCCTCCGTGTCCTGCTGTTCGGATATCGTGGTGTTGTCGTATGATGTCTGTCCTTATCTCCTCCTCTTCCAGGATCCATTGTTTTCCGTCGTACCACATCCTTCCATCCTTCCATTGGCATAAACCCAGAGCAATTCCTTTCATCTCCTTTTTTCCTTCTTTCAATGCTTCTCTTATTGCCTAAATTGTTTTGTCTTTCTCATTTGCGTTCTCAATTTCCCTTTCCTCCGTTGATGTGAATTGGATAACCTGTATTGCCTTGAAGTAGGTTTTTGGTAATAGTGTTCGTGTTTTTTGTTTGATTGTTTTGTCTTCTATCATTTGTGGTGTGTCGTTTGCAATTCTTGTGAGAGCATCTGGCTTTCCACTCTCTTTGCCTGGTCGGTATTCGATTTTGAAGTTGTATTTGCTGAGGTGTTCTATCCATTTTACCTGGTGGTTGTTCAGTTCTTTTGTAGTCATGAACGGGACCAAGTGCTTATGGTCGGTTAGAACTTGGACCGGATGGTCGTTATTCAAAACATATCTTCTCCATTCCTTTAATGCTTATACTATCGCCAATAGTTCTTTGTTTGCAACATTGTAGTTGTACTCTGCGGGGGTCATTGTCTTGGATCGGTAAGACACTGGCTTCCATTTTCCATCATCACATTGTTGCGATAGTATGCCTGAGCACACATATTTTGAGGCGTCCGTTTCGATCATTGTCATTCGGTTTGGGTTAAAATGAACCAGTGTGGATGCTAATATTAGATGCGTTCGTATTGCATCTTATGCTTTCTGTTCCATCTCTCCCCATTCCCATTTCTGGTCTTTCTTCGTTAAGTTATAGAGTGGTTTTGCAAGCCTGCTAAATCCCTCTATCAACCTTTGATAAAAGTTGCAGAATCCCATAAAGCATTGAACATCTGTTTTGTTGTTTGGTTTGGCCCAATCCCATATGGCTGCCGTTTTGACAGGGTCGACCTTGACTCCACTTTGATTGATGATAAATCCAAGGTATTCTATTTGTTCCTTATGGAATTCGCACTTTGTTAGTTTGATCTTCATTCCTGATCCTTGTATTGCAGCCATGATATTGCTGATATCCTTGTTGTGTTGTTGTATATTTTCCGAGTATATGAGTACATCATCCAAGTATACGATGCAACATATGTCGACGTACTTATCGAATACCTTGTCGATCCATCTCTGGAATGAAGCCGGTGCATTGGTTAGCCCGAAGGGCATAACTAAGTATTCGAACATTCCGTATCTTGAGTTGAATGTAGTTTTCCATTCGTCTCCTGCCTTGATGTGTATATTGTGGTATACATCCTTTATGTCGAGTTTGATGAAGTATTTTGCTGACCGCAGTCTATCTAGTGCTTCTTCAATCAAGGGTAGTGGATATCGGTCTTTCTTGGTAACCACATTGAGAGCTCTGTAGTCCACGCAGAGTCTCATTTTTCCATCTTTCTTTTTAACAAATAGTATTGGGGATCCTCCTGATACGAAAAAATCCCTGATCCATCCTCGCTTTAGGTTTTGCTTGATATACTTCCTAAGTTCTTCAAGCTCTGCTTCTCCTAGTTGGTATAACCTCTTATAGGGAATCTCTTTTGTTTTTCCTGTTTTCTCATCTCTGTCCAGCTGAATTCTGTGATCGATTCCTGGTCTTCGAGGTGGTAGCTCCGTAGCTTCCTCTTCTTGGAATAGGTTCCTGAATTGATGATATTCCTTTGGAACCAATTCTTTCCATCCCTTTTTGCTTTGGTATTTCTTATCCTGGATTGCTAGCTCCGTGCTGATGTTGATTTTTGCTAGAACTGCTTTTTCGTCTTCGTACGTCCATTTGAGAATTCCTGTTGCCTCTCCCCTTCGATAGTACCTTCCAAAGGCTTGTACTGTGATCTCTTTGATCTTGATTCTTTTTGTTGTATCGGGCTGGTTTTGGTCCATGCTTCTAAATCTTTTGTCTCCTCTTGTGGTTTCTTCCAGTTGAACTACTTCATGCAGATCCTCTTTGTTGATTTTTTCGATTATCAACTGCGTGATTCGATCCCCTTTTTGGACTTGGTAGTCCTCCTGAGCCAGGTTGGCCAGGACCACTTGCATTTCACCTGTATAGTTAACGTCGATCACTCCTGCCATGGTCATGAGTCGATGTTTGACAGCTAGACCACTGCGAGGTGCTATTCATCCATCGGTGCCTTCTGGTAGTCCGATGGCTATTCTTGTTGCTATCGTTGCCTGCCCATTGGCAGCCATCTTGATTCTTTCGTTGGCATACAGGTCGTGTCCTGCTGCCCTTTTGGAACCCTTGGTAGGCACTCTTGCCTCTTAGTCCAGTCTTTGTATCCGGACTCTCTTATCTTGCCACATCTCAGTGAACTTTGCATGCAAAGTTTCTTCTTCCACTTCTCGTATCAGTGTCGAGGAAACCCCAAGTGAACTGTTGAGACATCAGGGTGCACCGAGTTCGCTTGTAAAGGTCATCTTGTTCTTGTTCTAATCGATCATCAGATTATGCTTTCGTAACCATGGCATCGCTAGGACTATCTCATGGTTTTTAAGTTCTGCTACCTGAAAGGTTGCTGTTTCCCTATGGCTGTCAATGTCTATAGGTACTGTCATCGTATGGGTTATAGGACCCATAGTGCTTGGCTTTCCATCTGCTAGGTAGACTTGTCTTGCTTTCTTTGCTTGTTTGGTATAGAGGCCATATTTGTCGCAGATTTCTTTGTCGATGAAGGCTTCGGTAGCCCCAGAGTCGAGCATTGAATATATTGTTGTTTCTTCGTTTTCTTCGTTGTATATCTTTGTTTTGATCATCACATGATCTCTGTCTTTTTCTCCTCTTTGTGTGTGTAGTGCTATGTAGTAGTTCGCTAACTTGATGGGTTTTCCAGGTCCACATCTTGGATCTCTCAGACTACCGTTTACTGGGGACCCTCGTCGTTTTCCCCCTGTGAATCTTCTGTGATCATTTCACGAATGCTGCTCCATTTTTGATTTTAGAAACGATTATTCCCTGCAGCTCTGGTCCCTTGGTATCCACTGTCAGGTTGGCTTCTGCATTCTCGTATCCGATGTCCTGCTTTTCCGCACCTTAGGCAGAGTTTCCCGTACATTCTTCTGGCGTATTCTTCCTTAGACAGGTTCAGAGCAGGTCCTGCTCTTGATTTGTCTAACTCCATTGGCTCACCTGGTGGTAATGCTCGACTTTCTCCTCGAGCTGCTTGTGGTTTGAAGGTTCCGTCCACATTCCTGGATGATTGGACTACCCTGTATACTATAGTATTTTCCGAGTTGCTTCGAACCATGTTTAGTTTGCTTTCCTTATCGATCACCCATCTTGTAAATCGTTCTGCTGTTGTATAGCACAGGTCGAATATTCCCCATGCCTCTCGGAGTCTCTCGCTGCAGTTTCTCAGGAGGATGATATAGAGAGTAGCATCATCCAACTCGGCCTTGTATTCCAATAGTTAGCATTCATTTCAGTATGCTGAGAATGTTTGTTTCCCTTGTTGGAGTTGTTCCAGCTTTCGTCTTGCTGTTTCTTTAGCATTGGGATCTCCGAATTGTTCGAAGAGTGTCGCCTTGAACTCTTTGTAAGTGACCTATTCAATCTGTTTCCTTCTATCTTGGAACGGCATGATCCATTGTCCTGCGAGTCCTCTGAGGAGAGATTCTACGTATGAAATCTTGATCTCGTCATGGTGATCTCCATATCCTTTAACGGCAAAATATCTTTCACATTGCGCTAAGAATATTTGTAGCTTGATTTCAGCTCCTTCGTATGTGTCGGGCTCCTTTGCTTTTGGTCGTTGGACATTTCCTTGTACTGTGTTTCGTGTTGCTGCGAGAAATGCCTGAAACAGATTTTCAGTCATTCCAAGTATGTTAGTTCTTGGTGCCGGAGCGGCTGGGGCTGGTAGCCCCGGTACTGCTGATCCTGACATTCTCTCGGATCGTGGAGTTCCTGCAGGAGAGCTATCCACTGGTGATCCTTTCTTTGGGGTTACTCGGCTCCCTGCTCTCGAGGGTTCTGCTGAGACGTAATCTAAGGCGTCGCCGAATTCTCCTAGGTTAACGTTTTGATCGTCTATGTCGATATCTCCTTCCCTGTCCGGATTGAAGCATGCCATCTTATCACATTTGGTGTCGCACTAGGTGGCGCTTTGTAATGTAACAATCCCTCCTTGGATAGTTAGTTCTTGGCGACGGGGAACAATACTTCTTGTTTCTGTATTCCTCTTCCGTCATCTTACGATAGCTCTAGGCCTCTGCCTACATTACCGATAGTACAAGATCCTTGTCTTCTATTGGGAATATCTATCGTAAGCTTTCTCTAACTCTTCTTCGTACAGTACTTTCCTTGTCGTAACGATAACGTTGCAATGAAGATAAAGATCCTAAAGGTATTTTACATTCGTTAAAGTAATAAGTAGGAAAAGTAGTTAGAACAAAGCATGAAGAACCTATCTTCCTCCGTCGCAGCGGCCTCCTTATATAGTATTCTTCCCGCCCGTAGTCATGTGACCTCAAGTGGTCACATGTGCGAAACCAAATCATAACAAACTAGTCATGTGACCAACGTGATCACATGCTCAAAACCCATGACCTCATAGCGAGGTCATGTACAAAAACTCATAAACCAATCATAACACAATAAACAAGTCATATGACTCGACTGAGTCATGTGCGCAAAACCTATAGCCTCATAACGAGGTCATGTGCAAAACATAAATCATATGCGCAAGGCTTACCCATAAGGTACCCTCGCAAGGCATACTCACCAGGTGCACGTCCCATGACTCATATTTGAGCCATGTGCCAAAGCATCACAAATCCCACACATAACAAATCATATTACCCAAATGAGTCATATGTGTGAAACAATAACATACCTGTGACTCATAACCATGTGTTACGTGAAAACCTCTTTTGTGCCAAGCCACATTCGTGACATCTGTTGTCATGTAAGAAGCTTTGCAGTTACAAGTATTATTGGTAGAAAATTACTCAATACCAGAAATAACTTCGAAAACAATAGGAGTTAAACATATGACCTTCAGTAAAGAGTCACATGATTTCTCAACTAAGCTATATAACTGAGATATATCTGTGATGACATGGGGGACCCATAAGAGGACTAGAAGGGGGTATTGGAAACCAGATATCTAGATTGTAAGTGGGGTTACCCTACTTACAGTGGTTCCTAGTTATTGGATCATGGTATTCCTAACACAAATACCCTACTACAAAAACAAAATTGCTCTTTTATCTCCGTAACTGCAATTGACCTTCCAGGATCAGCAAGGTAAGTGGTTTTAGTCGAGGAAAACCTGAACTATAGTGATTAATAACTACTTTTCCTACAGAAATCACAAATAATCAGTTTGTTGCCACCATCCTGCTTGCTCTTCTCAAGGCATACCAGGCAGCATTGAAAGAAGCAACTATTACCACTATCACAATATACTTCCTCTTCTATATAAAAAAAAATACTCTTCATTCTTACCATCTGGCTTGCTCTTCTCAAGGCAAGCCAGATGACATTAAGAGAATTAACTGTTACTACTATTATGATATACTTCTTTTTCTATATATAAAACAAAGCTCTTCTTTGTCACTATCGGACTCGCCCTTCTCAAGGCAAGCCAAGTGGTACTAAGCCAACCAACTGTTACCCTAACTACTATAGACCTCTTACTTAGCAAAACAAAATACTCTCTTCATTGCTACCATCCTGCTTGCCCTTCTCCAGGCAAGCCCAATAGCATTGAGAGAATCAACTATTACCACTATTACCACAGACTTCTTATTTTATAAATGAAAATTTCTCTTCATTGTTATCCTCTTGCTTGCCTTTCTCAAGACAAGCCATGTGGCTTTGATTGAGAAACTATCTATGGCTTTTAGTACAACTACAATCATTTTGCAATATAATTAAGTGATTTTTTCACAGTGTGATCTCAACCATTTTTACTAAATGAGGTATAGTTATCTGTTACTTTCAGCCAAGGAATATTACAAATAAGTAAGTTTTACTCTAGTTTTTATTTTAATATATTCATTAATTGTATGTAACTACCCGTTGTATCACCACTCCTCATACGATTTCTAACTATTACTTAATATTTCTTAATTTCAGTAAGTAGGCTAACGTGAATTCATGTTAGAAACTAAGTCCCTCATTATAGGTGATACGATTTTGACTAAACTTTCCACATGAGCAATAGGACTGAATACTCTTTCCTCTAATAGGTGGCACTGAAAAACTATTCAACAGTACCTATGTATAACATGTTCGCAAGATGCTAATAAAATTTCGGGATAAGGTATCAGAGCTAACAAGTGGCCTGCTATATTAGAAAACAGTTGAGAGCTGTAAACGAAAAGAGTCTTTAAAGGTGTACTGGGAAATCAGAAGAGTAACTGTTTAACTAAGTATATTGAAATACTCTCTGTCGAAATCTGACTTTTCCATCGTAGAATCAGGCAGTTTTTAAAAACAGAAATCTGTTCATGTCTAGTATAAGGTATTCACATAATACTAGTCATGTTTTCAGATAAGATATTATAGCTGACAGGTTCCCTGCTCTATCGGAGAGAAGGTAAGAGCTGTGAACTAAAATAGTTTTCAAAGGTGTACTGGGAAATCAAAAGACTAACTGTTAAATCAAGTATATTAAAATACTGTCAGTTTAAGTCTTCCTTTTCTATCGTGGAATCAGGCGGTCTTTAAATACCCAAATCCATTCATATCTAGCATGAATGAAATGGATCAATGGTATCAAGCGATACACTTTAGTGAAACCACTTAAGTATCAGAATGATACTGAAAGCAAAATATAAAACAAAACCAATTATCAAATGATACTTAAAACGAACTAACTATCAAAACAATACTTAAAACAAAACTTAAAACAAAACCAAGTATCAAATGATACTTAAAGCAAACCAAGTATCAAAACAATACTTAAAACAAAATATAAAACAAAATCAATTATCCAATGATACTTAAAACAATCTAAGTATCGAAATAATACTCAAACAAAATATAAAATAAAACTAATAACCGAGTACCAGTATCAGTTACATCTAGTATGAATGAAACTAATCAAAGATATCAAGCGATACACTTTGGTACAATTACCAAAGTATCAAAACGATACTTAAAACCAAAGATAAAACAAAACCAAGTATCAAACCGATACTTAAAATAAAACATAAAACAAAACCCATAACTGAACACCTGTACTGGTTACATTGTACTTGAGAAAGTTGTTTTCATTATCTTCCTACTTCTTGTCGCAAAATTTGTAGTCTTTCCATCTAAGATCTTTTCTTGACTGGCTCTACAACCTCAAGCTTGATAAGGTTACTTCTTTGTGGTATCTCCACAATCTCAACAGCATAGAGGTCAGGAAGGATAATTGGTTGTAAGTTGTAATAGTGGGTATTCTACTAAGTTTCAGAGATAAAGAACCTGGGTATGAATTTCCCTGGAAACCAATTTTGAATTACACAAATAACTGAAAATGCATGTTCATATAGTATACCATTAGTTTGAAAGTAACCACAGCTACAAATATGATAGACAAGATTTTTAAGAAATACTTTATTATTTGACTAAATTACTTTTCTCTTAAATGCAGATTCTATTCTTGCTCAGTTAGCTGACCATTACTCTCTTTCTAGAAATTGCTGAAGGCAAAATTCTCTATGCAGTTGACGGCCTGACTTAATAAGACATGTTACTTCAGTATATTGTAAATACTATTCATTCTTGGTATTGTGCCAGATCTAATTCAAAAGATCAAGGATAGAGATCACACAGTTTATCTTGAAAATATTATTTATTGATTTGGCAATATTAGATGTTTCATAACTATTGTAAGGGGCTATATAAAAGGCGGTTATCTAAAGTTCCTTTAGAATGGTCGATAAGTACTATGCTGCAACTGGGTTCTGCTGTTGCAATATAGAAAATATAGTTGTAACGAGACTCTACAGAGTACTATTACAGTTAACCAAACCTATACCCATAGCTGTATCAAGAGACTACCATGGTAGGAATGGTGGTAGACAAGAGTCTATTCAGTGGAAGTACCATTGGTTGAGTATCTCAGTTGGACATGCTATGCCTTACTAAGAAGTAGATTGGTACTAGTAAGGAGCGGTAGTTACTCTACTCTGTAGGGTAATCCAAGTTATCAATTGGGAGTTACCCTGAATTGCTCAACAGTGGATCTGGGTAGAGTTATCCTACCTTCAGACCAAAGTTACCCTATGTTAGACCAGAGGTTACCTGGCCATAGAACCAAGTTACCCTACCTTGAATGTAACCTTTTATGCAGGAGTTCGGAGAAGGTCAATGGATTATTTGTCACATGAAACTACATAGGGTATTCGAATCTCAGATTGTGAGGATTACTTCTGCATACCAAGTTGAGCTCCAAACAAGCTCTAACTTAGAGATGTGGTTGCTAACGTCCTCCTCAAACCCTGTTCTAAGTCCCTAGCATTATGGGCTACAACCTGGAGAGTTACTGTAAACCTAGTAAAAGTCTCCAGCTGGAGATACTTCTGTAACACCTTATACAATCATGCCATCTGTCTGGCTGGAAGCAGTTCATGGGGTTGATGAAAGGGTACAGGTGAACCTGGAGAATGGTCTCCAGGTAGTTTCATGTGAAACAGACCAGAACTGATGAAGTAATACAACTTTCAATTTAGAAGTAGTATGAGAGGTTACTGGAGGCTTGTAGGTGAGGTAACTGAAGTGTATTGTCCTAAAAGTGTAATGGTATTAGAGAATAATTAAGGGCTCAGAGATACTAGTTTGAGGTCATGATAAGAGCTACTTCTAGGAGGGTTGACTGTGGGTTGCACCTATTAGTAGTAAAACTCCAAAGGGGTCTATCAGGAAAGTAACGTGGCTATCATCTAGAGTGATATGAAATAGAGTAAAACCAGATAGATTTTCAGTGACTGTGGATGGTTGTAGAAGACAAAGTGTATATAGGTAGAGAGTTCCATAGTTGGTATCGCATCTATTTAAGCATAGCAGTTTGCTACTGACATGTCCATGATATGAAGAGTTTTTAATTCTGCCATTGTATGGTAGATGCAGCGGCTAAAACACTTCTCTTTGGTAGATATCAGCAAACTACAGAGCAGTCTAGTTCACTATGGAGGATCTTTGGTCTGACCCTTAGAGGTAGGCTTGGTAGCCCAAGGGGGTTGAATGCTCACGAACGAAGAGTAGTGATGGGGAACTACTAGCAGTATATGAAATCTACTTCAGTATATGCGAGTTCTCCTCTACTCTGGCAATCAACTACCTCTTGAAATTATGACGTAATTAAGTAAAGCTATGACTTAATGATATTAAGGTTTACCGTTTTGTTTTTTCAAGCTCTACTGTTGAGACTTTGACATTTTTTATATTTGTTTACTTTTGCAGAAGAATTCAATTCAGTTCAGTAGTAACCTGGGGATTTATTTTCAGAGGAGGAGCTCCATTTACTACAGTGTTAAATTCTAACTCTGTTTTTGCATTTGTGACCAACCAAAAATATCCTGATAACTGACTTACAAATCCCTTACAGATATTTCCTTTTAAATGTAAGCAACATATTAGGCAATTAATACTATCTCCAAAAACAATCTCATAAAAAGCCAATAGCCCTTTGTCTCTATCACTGATGAGAGTCATTCAAATACACTCTGGTATTACATTGTTTAGTCAGGTAAGAAGCCAATGCCAAGCTTCCTTATTCTCACTTTCGACTACTGCCTATGCTAACAGAAGGTTACTGCCATTTTGTCTATTCCAACCGTAAATAAAAGTATATGAACCAATTAGGATTTCAGAAATTTACCCATGACAGCTATGAACTTACTCATCTGTGAATAGGATTCTCGTGATTCACTCAGACTTATGAAAAATCACTGAAAATTATGCTGATCTTCCAAGTTTGGCACTATTTCAAGTTGCACTGCTACATTAGAATTGCTTTATTGGAGAAGGGATATCTGGGTGAGAACTTTAGTGAATTGGTAACCTTGGTATTTCTGATGGTCTTTAACAAGTATTGACTTTGCAATTTGAGCTGACTCATAGTTGATTGTAATATTGTAATAGATTTGAATACTCATCATAATTGCATGTGCTTTAGTGGTTTTTGTAACTTATAGTTATTGGGGAATAACGCGTTGTAGCCACGATTATTAATCTGCTACCTGCTACTCTATTGTGGGAACACCTGTGCAGAGATGAACCTGTTCGACTATTTTTGCTTCAATTTCACCCAGTTTATTCCGCGATGCATATAATTTCCATGTGAATCCTGTTGATTTCTGGCGACAACAATAGTTCACTTTGTGTTTGATTCTTGTTTAGAATTCAGTCACTAAAAATGGATTGTAAATTGTCCAGTCCTTCTACTGGCTTCCTTAAGCCCCTATCCAATCCCCCGAACATCCTTCATCAGCCCCATAGCCCTTTATGTGACGACTAAGTAAGGTAGAAGAATAAA
>NW_003298864.1:758179-765086 GCF_000151645.1 Tuber melanosporum | reverse complement strand
CAATGTTGTGGGCTTATCGTTACCTTATCACTAGGGCGAAAGGGATATGAATAAGTAAGTAGAAGATAAAGAAATGATTTGGAATTCATATGTGTATTATATGAAATATAGCAATGATTTTGCCTCTTTCTCTTTTTTTTCTACCTATACTTTTACTCTTTATATATCTTACTTTTATTCTCTATTTATTTGTTTTGTCTTTAGTATTTTCTTCTCTTACTCTAGTTGTTCAAGTAACTGGAGTCAAAGCCTATTGGCATAGGAGAAAATGGATTTTCAGATACCTATAGGAGAAATGGAATTAGGATTGTGTTGAACCTAAGACTAGGAGAGGGGAGAGAAGGATTAGCCCGATAATGACTGGTATTTTTAGAGTCAAACTGAGGGTCTTTTTTTGTTTGTTTTTCCTGATCCTTCTTCTGCTAGGGGTGGAGTTACTGGGAAGTCAATTATTAATGTTTATGATCATTATAACCTTCTAGGAATATGGGAAAATATCAGAGAAAAGGTTGGAAAAAAGGAGGTATTTTTTATCATTGACAATGCTAAGACTCACTTGTCTTTTAGGACATGGCTCTGAGTGCAGGGAATTATGCTGATGGAAATCCCTGCCTATTCACCAGATCTTAATCCAATTGAAAATATTTAGTCTATCATGAAAGGTAAGCTTCACAAGTACTACCCTGAGCTATATCTTATAAAGGGTGATGTCAATATGGTTAAGAAGACAATAGTAGAGGCCATCACTGATTGTTGAAACTTCTTAACCTAAATGTTTTTGATACTTTAGCTGGATTAATGGTGGATAGAATAGAGGCTATTATTAAGTCTGATAGATGGTATATCAAATATTAATTTCTACTATGTATTTACATCTTTCTATTTTTTTTTTAGTTTTCATGATAGTGTATTGATGGGTGAGTGTGGTTGCCATCATTGAAGATTTTTCACTGTTGAATTGTGGTTAATTTTATCTACGTACAATAAATAAAATAGAAAACTACCAGTAAGTATTGCCCCTAGACACAGCAATTACAGCCTTGATCAGTTGAGGTATTGAGTTAATGAAGGCAAGAAGATTGATCTTTGAAATCCTATCCCATTCCTTCTGGATGGCCTCCCTCATACCTTGCATTCATGGAGGCCATGGGATGAGTCTGTTTGGCATAACTTTTAAGATATACTAAACATTCTCAATGGGATTGAGATTGGGGAAGCATGGAGGCCAGTCAAGCCTGATAATTGCATTCTCCTCCTCCAGCCTCCGAGTTCCCCTTACCCTAGCAGCTGCTGCCCCATCCTCCATTAGCCATATGCAATAGAGAATTTGCTAACTCTTGGGCATCCAAAAAGGTACAATCACAGGAGTCAGAACATTATTAATATCACTATCTGCTATTATCATACTCCAGTTCTCCCTATCTTATAGGATCAAGAGACTTTTTTTCCCCTCAATATTCCCTCCCCAGACCATCGTCATGTCTTTTTTTTTCAAACTTCGGTACCTGGCAGTCTTCTTAGTATGCTTCTCCTAGGTGTCAGTGTTAGAAATACCAGGATCTAATACCCAGGAGTTACCCTAAATAGGGTAACCCCACCCAGGATCAGAATCTCTGATCTCCAACACCCCCCTCTGGCCCCCTTTTAAGGCCCGCATATCATTATACATATTAAGCTCAGTTGTGTCCAGTGACTATAATACTACAGAATTGAAGGTGTCAGAATAACAGCATATATGTCGCTACCGTCCGACCGACCAGATCCTGTTCGCAGGATATATGAGAGGGAA
This sequence comes from Tuber melanosporum, assembly GCF_000151645.1. Lineage (NCBI taxonomy): Eukaryota > Fungi > Ascomycota > Pezizomycetes > Pezizales > Tuberaceae > Tuber > Tuber melanosporum. Next base: position 763,297 of record NW_003298864.1, on the reverse strand, counting down.
CTTTGGCTAGGTCTGAGAAGTGAAACAGCGTATATCTGTCAACTACTCAGAAGATTACTCAGCTTCAAAGATATAATACCTTTGGCTTATGCCTTAAGTAACGGGACCTTTCGGTACAAAGAAATAGTATTGAATGGTAAAGCCTTTCAGCAAAAGACCAATACTTTCACACCCACCCTATAGTGTCTAGAAGAGTCTAGAACTCAGAGAAACACTACTATAGAAGTTAGTAGATTTCACTGAGTGTTGTAAACAGGTTTCACAACACGTTATTATTATGAGGACAATTTCTCATACCACAACCGTGATTGAAATCCCATTATCTAAAGCAACTAAGGGTTGCCGACTGGGGAAATATTTGTCAATCCGGTAGAATAGCTTTCTGCAGATTAGTAGAAAGTTCTCCGGAAGACAACTGTGAGTTGGGTAAGGAGTTATGGAGGTTTAAAGTCAGGTGACCAAAAAAGGCTTGTGATTACAACTAGCTTCGCCTATACAACCCGCAGATAAAACGGATCGTTTCATCAATAACCAAGGCAATTGCAGTCAACTCAGTTCAACTTGAGAACTACGCCACAAGTCTAAAGACTCTAAAGATCAGATAACTACTATTGGGAACAATATAGTTCTGAGTTAGTTATATCATAATTAGCAAAAAGGGTGTGGTGATTTTCAGGGTCTCCAGGTGTTCGCACCTTTCAAGAATACCCAACATTGTGATTTATAATCAGACTAGTATATAATTGTATGATAACTAGATGTAGTCCACGAACACTCAGACACAGAATATAAATATCGAAGTGCTTCTCAAGCTTTAGACATCATCAAGTAACAGAGAAGAGAGATTAATAATATAATATTGTTTTATGATTTTATTTTACTTTACCGAATTCACTTCACTCTTAGTAGTCATAAATGAAAAGAGTGAATCCGAGCCTTCCTAGACAATCTTGGTCTACTGAAAAGATTTTCGATTAGCCTAGACAATCCTGAAGTCTATCTGATTATCTCCACCTAACAGTCAGGTTATCTAAGTCCTATTATGAGTGCCAGTAAGCCAAATATAGCACTTGTTGGTCCGAATAACCTGATACCAATCATCAACTGTTCAGTCCCCGTAGGCAATGGCAAACTCAAGCTGCAATCTCTTCCTTCACTTATCACGACATAGTTTCTAATGAGTGATCCTGTGAGATTACCCTTTCATCTTGAAAGTTCTCCACAGGGTTTTCTCACAGGCTTGAACTCCATACTTTACCACAATCTCCAGGAGTGTCATTCTCCAATCAGCTCTATTCATGGTTGCAGTAACAACTAGCAGCTGTCTGGTCAGTGTGTTGAGGAAAAACAGTCACCCTTTGGGCTTTGTAGGCCTTGATGGGCCTTGGCAGATATTAAATACTATCCTAAGGCTTAACTGCTGGCTTTCTGCAAGCTGCCAGTAGGTTCAGCCTGCTACAAACTGCAGAGTTTGAACTGCTCATCATTGTTTATAAGATACATGCTCCTATTTTTGATTTTGCATTATTTCTATATACATAGTGAGTGAGTATTTATGATTCTAATATTTTAAAGTCATATACTAACCTTTAGGTTTTCTATTATTATTATTATTTAGGCTGTTTTTCACATTCACGATTTGAGAATTGACAGATATCATGACATCTTATTCCCAAGCATGGGTATATATTTACTTTTATGCTAAATCTACCCCTATCCTTTTCTTTTTTCTACACTATTTAAGGTATATTTGTAGCTGATTTCATGCCCTCGGCGGCATGGGTTGGGCCCCTGAAGACATTCCTGTGTTCAGGTTCTTCATGCCGGGAATATGTTCGTAGGGAGGGTCCGAGTCTCGCTGGTATTGGCTAGGTTTTCTCCACAGTACTTACTTGTATATTATGGTCTGGTGTTTTTTTTTTTTCTTGTGTATGTGTTTTTGTAAGTCTCTCGGAGGGGTCTACTAGCCGATTTCATAAGTATCCGGACACCTTGGCGCGACTTTGTATGAGGCTTGGCGCCAAGTTGTCCGGATACTTTTGAAATCGGCTAGTAGCAGCTCTTTTTCTACTCGTACAATGCTTTTTCCCCCCTTTCCCAAAGTGGGGAATTCCGGACTACGTAGCGCATTCTTCGATTTCTCACAGTTTTTGCGGGTATCGCGGTTCTGGAACCTTAACAGTTGGGGAGCGCGTTGTCCGACGGCGCAAAGGAGGCTTTACTGTATGGCGGTGGTGGATACTCGAGTACTGTACCGAACCGTACAATATCTGCCCCTCTCCACTTAGCACTTTGAAGATTCTGTATGAACTGGTGGCGAGTCGCAGCAACTCTCCCCCCAACGTTTTTCAGAACTAAATAAATAAATAAAAAAGTCCAACTCGAAATTCCGCATGCATGCGGACATCCGCAAAAGCTGTATCTGTAAAATACCCAGCCCCTCGACAAAATCACGCAATATGAAAACTCTCAACCCTATCCCAGCGCATACATGTTTACATACCGTATCCATGCTGAATGATAAGCGCACGCTCTGGGAGTGCAACACAGTACCGGTACTACCTGTACTCGTACTCGAGTATCCCTCCCCCCGGCTCAGAGCTCAGTATGGAACGGCAAGGATGGTAACTTTAGTGCACGCGCTCCGCATCCGTGCCGAACCGGCACTAGACCGCCAGAGCACATACAGTGTTTTCCGGCGTTGCGAGATTCTCGAGTTGCGAGAGTGGCGCTGCCGCTAGTTGTCTTGGCAGCCATTATGGTACTAGTTATGTCCCCACCATTCTACTCCGCACATCATCCATTCTTCTCTCTACTCCACTGGCCACACACTTAACGCACAACACATCGAGGACAACAACACAGTAAATCCATTTTCTCCAAGCAAAAAATGCGGGTAATCAAGAAAAACAAAAGAAAGAAGAAAAAAGAAACCACCTGAAAAATATCAAGAAACTAATTCTTAATCCAGCATTTTGCTCCAATCCAGATCCATATTATCATCTCCAATTTCAGGCCCAATGCAGCCATCACTATTGGAGTTCTCATCAGCTCTTTCACAAGTTTCATCCAAATCACTATGGTCAGTTGTGTCTAATCCTTCTCAAACAAACTCTGCTAACTTTTCATCTAATAGGTTGATTTTCACAGACATTAGGATAGCCTTTACCTCCACCTCTTCTTTCTTTCAATATAAGATATCAAGGCTTTGTTGAACTTGAGAGCAGGGGTTCTTTTTTTTTCTGCTATCTTTTGTTCTAGTACAGCAACTTGGTCAAGTAAGTTTTACCTTCTCTTAATTTGTGCAACTCACTTTTGTTGTAACTTTTTATATTCAGTACTAACAATATCTCTCCTCTAATATTACAGATCCTCTGTAGTAGCAAAAAGGTTTTCCCTGTATCACAAATGTGGCTTAGCAAGGAAAAGGTTTTCACAGGACTCATGATTATGAGTCATAGGTATGTTATGGCATTCGCCTATATGACTATTTTGGTTATATTACTTGTTTATACTATGATTTGTTATGTCTCGCACATGACTCAATTATGAGTCATGGGATGTACGACTGGCAAGTATGCCTCACATGTATGCCTTGCGCATATGAATGATGTTTTACATAATACCTCGTTGTGAGGTCATGGGTCTCGTGCATGTGGCCAGTTTGGTTATATGACTTGTTTATTGTGTCATGATTGATTTGTGAGTTTTGGCTCATGACCTTGCTACGAGGTAATGGTTTTTGCACATGTGACTGCGTGGGGTCATATAGCTTGGGACAGGAAGAGTACTATAAAATAAGGCCAGTATGGCCCAGGAGGATAGGCTCTTCACACTTTGTTCTAGTACTTTCTTCATTCTTACTTTTACTCCGCCTCAGTAGTGTCCCTATCGCACCCATGATGGTCTTCTTTACCTTGAATTCTGGGGTAGATATCTGAGTTTGCTCAGTAGTTCCTGGGGTTCTTGGTATTAAGTTCTGTCTAGATTGGTAGTTGGGTTGTAGACTCCTTGTTTATATCGCTTCGCTGCCTGCTGGTTATCTCATAATGCTGGCAATTCAAGCCTGTCATCATAGTTGCTCAAAAATAGCTTCTTTTAGTAAAATTATGTCAGCTTTCTTTCTATTGTTTATGGACACATTTCACGCTAGATTGGGGAAATCAAATATTGTATTTGGAGGGTTACCTGCACTGTTCTTTAGGCCAGCTCATGTTTCTTGTTGGGTTCAAATTGAGTTCTTAGTTTTCACGATCCAAAATACCTACTGGTTCCCTTGATGACTATTCCATGTCTCAACTCGTCATACCTGCCAGTATCCACCCTGCCCTCCTTGTTATAATTTGTTTCTACAGTCGGAATCCTATGATGTAGTTTATCACTGTTCCCTTGGACTTTCTGTTCTTTTAGTATTTCCAGTGATTCAGTCAGGCATCTCCTTCTCATTTCAGTCAGGATTACTTTAATCCCGAACCATCTCATCCGCTGGATGTCCTTTATGGTTACTTGAGGTAGTATGAGACGATGGACTGCCAGGTACCCAAATTGCCTGTATGTTGGATTGGTTCAGTTGTGAATTGTTATTGCCGGCTTTATCCATTGCAAGTGCAGCATACCTTCCATTTATCTCCTCCTGTTCGTTCATCCTCACCCTTCTTGTCACGTCTATTGAGGTGTATCTTGCCCATTGTTTAGTCTCTGCCTTTGCTGGACCTGTGAGGCTAGATTCAGCTGCCTCTCCCTGACCATTTCCCAGGTGAGCTGGACTTCAGTTCAGCTAGGTTGGATGGTGTGGCTGGTGCCGATGCCATCAGATATTGGTGCTGCCTTCTGTATAGCTCCTAGCTGTAGCTGGTGGGCTACTCCTCTACAGTGCAAATGGGCTCAAACCGGGTCCTCAAAACAGGCCAAACGCGATTTGTATCTAGTCAACTACAACACAGAAATTTAGAGAAAGGCTAGCACTGAGATAAAGCCATTTCTAAAGAGAACAAACAAGTGCTAGCTTTTTTTTAATTAAGTACCATAGGCAAGAGGAGATAGAAGACAAAAAGTGAAAATTTTGGTGAGAGTGAAACAAGGGACAGAATGTACACAGTGCTATATTGAAAAATACTG
>NW_003298864.1:594823-758173 GCF_000151645.1 Tuber melanosporum | reverse complement strand
GCAGAACAAATGTTGTAAAGTTTTAATGCATACAAGAAACTGTAGAAACAATTTACCAACAATTGTGAACAAAGTCAAGCATTACAAAAGCCACTACTATGCCACCAATACAACAAAAATGAAAACGCCTGTGTGCTATCGGATCCCAAGGCGGCTTTTCCAAAAAGCTACGTCAACAATCCACTTCCTTGAATTCCAACAAAAGCCAGGATAAGATTGCTGCCATTGAAGGAGAAGAGAAATACAGTCGGTCAAAAAGAAGGTGTGGAAGCCATGGAGAATACACCTCAAAGGAGGCTAGATACGAGGGGTTATGGTTCTGCTTGTAGTCCAGATGGAATAAAAGGACTATCAAGGAGTACAATATGGTGTAGAGCACAGAAGGAGAAAGAGAACAAGCAGCAACAGAATGCACTAGTTGGAGAAGGAATAGAGGCCAATTGGGAGGATTTAGAAAGCTATGTGGAGGAGAAATGGCCAATGGTGAGCAATGATTTAAGGGCTATGGTTTTGAAAAAAAGTATGAGCATTTCTGTTTAAATATAAGAATATTAACATACAAGAAAAGTAAATAAACTAAGTAATATATGATTAGGAGTGATGGATATCCGAAGAGTACTAAGACGCAAAAAGAATACTATTTGGAGTATATCAGATCTTGAACGCTATTTCCAAGTACTCCAGTTCATGAACTGGCAATTGAAGTGTCCTGATCTTCCTTGCAAGATGGCAGCATTAAACACAGCAATTGGATGGGGACAGAGCAAGCATACGGCAGAGAGTATCATTCGATGGGAAAAGAGTTAGATTAAAATAAGAACAATTGTTCTAAGTCAACGAGGAAAGCATGCAAAGTCTCAAAGTATGCTGAATGACGAAGGTACCATGATGGCAGTCAGGGCGTACATTGAGTGTGCTGGTGAAAGTAAGTACGAAACCTTTGATTTTCAGTAGATCAAATTTGTGATTAATCAAGTTGTGAATAATATTTAGATATTTCCGGACCTGGACTTGCAAGAGCGGTAACTGAGTATTGGACAATGCATACAAGTCAGCAAGATGCAGAAATCCGAGTCTCTTATATCTGTCAAGTATTGATAGAAAAGCAAACCCAAGGGCGAATGAGTTTGACAGCTTCTACAGCTATTCGGTGGTTGAAGAAGTTAGGATTTGAGTGGAAGGAAGTAAGAAAAGGGGTCTATATCGACGGTCATGAGAAGTCTAATATAGTCTTTTATCATCAACAATGCTTCCTCCTCTCATGGAAAGAGCTGGAAAGATGAATACCAAAATGGAATCTCTCTGGTACTATTGAAAATACACTATTACGTGTCGAACAATGCCTCTTAATCCCTGTCACACATGATGAATGTACCTTTCACTCCAATGATGAACTATATCATCAATAGGTTCACAAAGATAAGCATCTGATCAGAAAGAAGTCTAAAGGTCAAGGTCTTATGGTATCCGATTTCATACTCCCTTGCAATTGACTAGAGATGCTATTGACTGTCCCTTTGCCTTTCCTCCAATAGACTTGCAATCTTGAACCAGTTTCTGGGCTTAAAATTAATCCTAGACAGGCTACGGAATATATTCGAGTAGGCAAAAGAACCTGGTGGAAAGGGGACAATCTTATAGACCAAGTTCTCAACATTGCAATTCTGATTTTTGAAGCCTCTTTTCCAAATACCCAGGCCTTATTTCTTTTAGATCATACGACATCTCGCACAACTGATGTACCAGATGCTCTTCGGTCTTCTCATATGAATATGGATCCTGGTGGAAAACAGCCACATCTCCCTGATGGTTAGTACTATGAACCCAATGGGGTTACCTTATTCTATCAGAGAATGAGTTTTGATTCAAATGATCTTTCTATACCTGCCAAATAGAAAGGTATGCCAAAGGGATGTAAAGGAATCCTCCAGGAATGTGGAATTTAGCCTGAGGGTGGATTAAGGTATGATTGCAAGAGCAGAAAAAAATAAGAAGGACCAAGGTCACAGTGGCAATTCTTGCTGTGCCATGCAACTTCTTTCAGTACAACCAGACTTTCTACCACAAAAGTCTTGCCTTCAGGAGAAGATTGAAAAGAGAGGTCATCTTTGTTTATTTTTTTCAAAATATCACTGTGAGCTCAACTGGATCGAATATAGATGGGGAAGAGCAAAATGGTTTACCAGAAAGAATTATCAGTATAACTGGCCTTTACTAATCAAAACAGTTCCAAAAGCTTCACAGGAAATACCTTCACTCTTACTCCTTAAATACTGGTGGAAGGGTACTCGCATACTAGATACCTACAATGCAGGATTACAGTATGGAACTTCTGAGTTTACAGATGTTGTATATAAAAGTCATCATCATGTATCTACAATGCAAGATTCTATTTAGAAATCTCTCTTCTTCAAATACAATATTTTGTTGATTTCTGCTTTATTCATCTCCCTGTAATTGCCTGCACTTGTATCATTTCCCATCCTATAGGTTGTCTTAGCACTTCTGGGCTCAACTCCGGGCTCAACTCCGATCGGTTGCCACGGAATTCCTGTTTTACTGAAGGACCCACCTTTAGGCACTTTGCATGGTACTACATAGTGTCGAAAGTTGTGGCTCTGTTGGTGTGGCCAAGACTAGTAGCTGCCTGATGGAGTCAGGTATAGGCGATCCAGGGGCTGTCAGAGGATTGGTCTATCTGGGGGGCTAAGGGGGCTGGATGGGTCCCGTGGCATCTAGTATGTGGGGCTTAAAAGGGGCTGATTAGGGAGGAAGAGATACCTGTAAGTACCGGTCAGGCTCGCATCAGGTTGAGTGGGGTCTAATTAATTATTTCCAGTCTGTCTAGAGCTGTAGGGTAAAGTTGTTGAATGGTGCAAAGCTCCTCAATGGACCAACTGGTTGATGGCCACCTGTGCGGATAGTGGGTTGTAACTACCTGGTTGGACTTATTTGAGTCTTGGGTTCTGGGATTGGTAGGATTTGTTTGATTTCTTTAGTTTAGTTACGGGTATGGCAGGAGGAGGTAAGACACTACAGGTATGAGATAGGACCCACTGGCCATTTTAGTCTGTCACTATCTCTATGTATTTTCTTTATTTAGTTTCGTTTGGTTTACTGGTAGCTGGTGCAGGTCCTCCTCCCCAGTACGTTCTTCAGGGGCAACTGGTAAAATAGATTCATACGGTGGTCAGCCTAGCATGCAGATACAAGAGGTAGATATGTTGGTCACCTCCTCCCTGCCTTGATACCGCCTAAGAGGTTAAGATTATTTATTTCTTTTCTACAGTCGGAAAGGTTTTTGCAGGACGGTATTTAGATGAGTAGTAGTGGTTTATATTTTTTGAAGGAGGAACCTGGTCAGGTTGATCTTTTGCTCAGCTTCAGCTATGTATAGTACTGGTTGGCTTCATATTAGAGAAGCTACAGACTTGGACCTAGAAGGTACTGGGTTGTTTTTTGGTCTTGTAATTAGTTCGCGTACGGGCATGACTCAGAGATAGTAGGAGCAAGACCAGAGAATTAGTTAGCCTGTAGTTAATATTATAATCATTAGCAGTATCCCTATATTGGCAGGGGTTCATCGTATGCAAGTATTGGCAGTACGAGTTTAAATATAATAAGATTGATTTCTAAGTACTTTTCCTCCTTATTACTTGAACGAATATAAACCACATTTACTCTCTTTATCATTATCACGAACTTTACTGCTACTACAATGAAAGAATCATAAATGATGCAGAGTAAGAAAAACCTTACGATAGGAGTCACAGATAGAAAATATTGGTCTTGTACTATCAATAATACAGACATAGGCCGAAGAGCTATCGTACAGCAAAAGAAGAAGAAATATATAATTCCCCATTGCCAAGAACTTACTATCAGATGAGGGATCATTTCAACCTGTGTTGAAATTTGCTTATATGCGCAAGGTTGATTTCATGCATTTCATTTCCAGTCTTCAGATTTTTGCAGAAGTTTCACATTCTCAGTTAGGGAGATTTTGGCAGCAGCAAATTGAGTGGAATATATTAACTTGGTAAGTTTGAATTAGTAAGTTCAGATCCTAGAGGTACTTAAGAAAAGTCTGCTAGCTAACTGGGACAGTTCATCAGTCAATTTTTTCAATAATTTTGGGGATTTGGGAGTCGCTGGGATTTTTGAAGACAGTGCACATAATGGAGGAGTAATTAGGGGTTGTTTGGCAAACTGTCATTTGAGATGATTGTCATCTCAAAATGAGTTTTACACCCAAAAGGCTTCTTTTAAAATGATGAGACTGTTTGACAAGCTGTCATTTGGAAAATATGTTTAGTGAATTTTTCAAAACATGTTTGCGGATCATTTTAGTTAGAATTATGAAAGACCTTACCTTAGTAAAAGTTTTATAGGGCATAAGAAGAAAAACAATTGTAGAGAAAAACTTAAATAAATCTCAGTAAATAAGTACCAATAACCCTTCTCCAACCACTCGGATCTTCACCAAACCTCTCTTCCCCTACCTCTTCTACTATCTTCAAACACCAACCGGTCTTTTGGTAGAGATAAGGTTTTCAGCTAGTTTGAAGTTTCCTGCCACTGAGTGAACTTCTTTCTATTCCATCAACTCTCTCAGCCGGAGTATATACAAGGTTGACATTGCCTCAATTGTATACTCTAACTCAAATCCGATTGTGACAAGGCAGATTAGGGAGATGTAATAAAGGTTTTCACCTGACTCACGCTTGTAAGTCATAGGAGTTTATTATTATATGATGACTCATAATTGTGAGTCATATGATGTTATGATTTTCATGCACTACTTATAATTATGAGTCTCGAGTTTCACACATGTAACACTTTTAAGCACAGTTGACAGGTTAAGAGGTTTATGATTAGTTTAGGTATGCTATGCAGTTGATTCATATGAGTCAACTGCAGATTTCACATGACTTATGATTGTGAGTCATAGGAGATAGTGATGTAAAGGCAAGAGTCAAACAGGGTTAGGGTTGGATGAGGTGTCTGTATAAATAGTGAGATCCTGGGATCTCTGGTACAGCGGAGGAGAGAGTCCTTCCTCCAGACCTCTGCGGCCCCAAGGCCTTGCTCCTTCCGTGGACTTGGGAGATGGTCTCGCCACCAGAGCCCCCCCTAGCCTCCCTTTCTCGACCCCCTTCAGAAGACCTAGAAGCGTCTTCCCCGTCCCCAGCACCCCGTCATGCCACCAAGGAACTGACCCCTCCCGTACCCAGGAGGATGTCACTCCCACCCCAGTCCCCAAACTACCAGCGGGTTCATCCCATTAATGCGCGACGCCCACTCTACTCCCCCTCCTTCCCCGGTTTCTACTACTCCTCCGCGGAGCATTAGCTCCTTCTCCCTCGTTCAACACAACTGCATGGGTAGCTGGAATGTGTTTCTTTCTCTCTTTAATTCTTTAATTGCTTTGTCCTCCTCTCCTGTGCTTGTTGCTCTTCAAGACCCCCCCTTCTTTCGTGGAAAGCTACCACAGTTTGCTGGCTTTAAGTCCTTTTCCCCCCCAATGGCGGTCGGGGAGAAGCCAAAGGTGGCAGTATTTGCACTACGCTCCTTCCTTGATGTTGTTTCTGTTGTTCCTGTGTTTTTTGGAAACCCTGCCCTGATGGCAGTGGATGTCTACACCCCGTCTAGTTTGTTTGATTCCTCCCATGTAAGGTTTCGCCTGGTCAACCTTTACTCCCTTTGGACGACGCCGTCGCTCTACCATTCTGTTTCCCCAGAGGAAGCGTTCCCTGTTCTCGACTTCCCCAGCCTCGTGGTGGGCGACTTCAACATCCACCACCCCCAGTGGGATCCCGACCGTCCCTTAAGGAAACAGGAAATCCGCACCTCCACTCCCTACGTGGACCTGTCTCAGGAACGCTGTTTCTCCCTCCTGAATACTCCTGGAGTATTCACCCGTTTCTCACTGGGCCAAGATCATACACCCTCTGTGATCAACCTAGCCTTCGCCAACCAACACCTCGCACCCTATGTGGAAACATGGGATGCCTCCCTCCAGTCCACTGGGTCAGATCATGTCCCAATATTAGTAACCTTGATGTCTCCACTTCTCTCCCCCCCCAAACTTACGCCACACTGGAAAGCTACAGACTGGACCAAGGTCCTAGAGGATCTCAGCTCCCTCATCATTCCGCCACCTCCCCCCCTCCTGACACAGCAAGCACTTAACACGTGGCTTGATATCAACCTTGGCAGGATACGTCTAGTCCTGGTCAGACATATGCCTATGAAAAGACCCTCCACAAGATCGAAACCTTGGTGGTCAGACACTTTGTCTGACTTGAGGAAAGTTCACCACTCTCGTGCCCGTCTGGCACGTAAATCCCTATCGAATGACACCCGAACATCTGCTTGCTTGGCAAAGAATCCCTATTTTAAGGCTATCAAGAAGGCTAAGAAGGAACACTGGACATGGTTCCTTGAGAGTGCAACCCCCCAAAATGTCTGGACGGCCAAGAGGTTCGCTTTCGGCAAACCCCCAGAACGTTTCCCATCCCTCTCAGAGGCAACCTCACCAATGGAGCTAAATGAAGCCCTCCTGTCCCATTTCTTCCCTCCCAAGCCTCCCGCTTTCTGCCCACCTATCCTAAGGGCATTCAAAGACGCACCCCCCTTGCTGGCAGAAGAGATTGCCATGGCACTCAGCAAGTCCTCGTCCTCCTCGGCACCTAGTCCTGACCTATTCCCATACTCTGTTTGGAAAAAGATCAATGTATCCCGTCCCTCTCTGTTGGTTGGGCTCCTCTCTCCGTTGGTCTTGTTTGGTTTCCACCCGGCGTCACTCAAAATGGCGAATGGCGTAGTCCTAGACAAGCCTGGAAAACGCTACTACGACACTCCTGCCTCCTTCCGTATAATCGTTCTCCTGGAGACAGTTTAAAAGATCCTGGAAAGGATAAAAGCGAATCGCCTCTCACCACTGGCTAGATCTCTTGGCCTGTTCAACATACATCAATGTGGCTCCCTTCCAGGGCTCAGCACCTTCGACACCTACGCAACTCTGGCCCATGAAGTCCAGACATTACAACGCCCCCAGTTGGTGGTATCCACCTTGTTCCTTGATATTAAAGGGGGATTTGACAACGTCTCCCCTAATGACCTCTTCCATATGCTACACTCGAAAGGAGTACCACCGTATCTGTGCTCTTAGATTAGATTCTTCTTGACAGACAGACAATGCCATCTTGTCTTCCAGGGTTCACCCAGAGTTTTCAAATCAGTTCAGGTTGGAACCCCACAAGGTTCACCAATCTCACCTCTTCTATTTGTAATCTACCTCTCGTCCCTCCACTTTCCAGTACCGCGCGGTCTTATCTTGTCCTATGTGGACGATTTCGCAGTTACTGTTGCCTCCAACTCCTACAGAAGGAATGTCCAACGCCTCCAACACTTGGTCAAGATGTTGACTCAAAGGGGCAGGCGGCTGGGTGTTTCCTTCTTGGTACCAAAGACTGAACTTATGCACTGGAGGATGCCCAGGCAAAGGGTCCTCACATCCGATCTCCCCATAGTCATTGATGGACTCCTTTTCCGCCCCTCTGGGGTGGTCAGTTGACTCAGCCATTGGTTTGAACCGGCCTCTTGCTCTCTCCGATGGGCTACCAACACCCACTTTTCGAAGCTCCTCACACTTGCACAGGGTGCATTCTCCATGCTCAAGAGGCTGTCAGGTCCCGGTAAGGGGCTCGCCCCCTTCCTCTGCCACACGCTAGCATCATCCCTCCTCGCACCCATACTCCTCTTTGGTGCAGACTTGTTCTCACCCTCATCTACTATGACAGACCTTCTTGCTGTCTTTTGGAGACAAGTCCAATGGTGGGTCACCAACTGTTTCTCCGAGACCCCCACCGGGATCCTCCCATGCAAATCGGCCCTTCCACCGGTCCAATGCCTCATCGAACACCGCCAACGACTGGCGGCACTGAGGATGGTATGCCTCCCCCCTAAAAGAAACCCAGCTACCGCACGGCTACACTCTTCCTTCCCTATGACATCGTCTTATCGCTCCCCGGAGGACCACAGAATCTTAACGGTAGGACTTACGCCGGGTTACAGACCTCTGAACTGGAAAACCCCTGAACCATCCCCTCCAGTAAGGAGGCATCTCCCGCTTGATGCAATAGCCTACAGAGTGGTTAAACTTGTTGGGCATCTCTCCCGAGTCCCACCAGCGTCACCTGCCCTCCTCCCTTCACCCTTGCCACCACGGGCACCTGAAGACCCCCCCTTTCCGGCTCTTAAGAGAGGTTGTCGGCAGTTCCTCCTAAATGTCTGGTCCAAACAGTACCCACCACCACCCCATTACGTTTACATGCCTACACTGTCACCCCACCCCTTCATGGGGCTGGGACAATTCGTGGCAGGGCGCATCCACCAGATGAGGTCAGCAAAGAGCAACCTGGCCGGCCACTAATCCTGGAGGGACCCAGATGCCCCTGACACGTGCCCCTACTGCGAGGAGGAGCCAGAGTCCTTCCACCACGCCATTCTCAGCTGCCCCTCCCGCTCCAGAGCCAGAAACGCCCACCTCCTGGGGGTTCAGTACCTGGACGAGGGGGAGCCCATCTGGTCTTCTCCGGCACTGCTTCACGGCCTTTCCACGTACATCTCCACCACCTCAATCAGATTCCCCCCGAACATGCCTGCATTCAGAAATCCCTCCTCTGGGGCCCGCCCTGTCAGGAGTACTACTACCTCACTCAGCTCCCCCTCTTTGGCCTAGGTTGGGATAGGTGGCACATTTGCTTGGTTTCCTTGTTTGTAGGATTTCGCTTTAAGTTTAGTTTGAATGTTTCCCTTTATAGTAAGCTATTGTACGCTTTGCGATATGGGTTGTTCGCTTTTTTGGAGGCATTGGTTTGCTTTCTTTTGTTTTGTTTGTTTGGAATTAAGGTTTTGTTTACGCTATAGCTAAACGCTGCATGCGAGTTCTTGTACCTAAACAAAGAATACATGATTATAAAAAAAAAAAAAAAAAGGATCTCTGGTACAGACTCCTCACACAATCACTTAAGTTCTTTCCTATATTACAATTTGAATCAATACTTTCTACACATTTGCACAACATTATGAGAAAGAGATCTCACTTACAACAGGTAACATGAGTATAATGTTATCCTCGCTATGAGAAGTAATAGTGATGATAGGTACTTTCTGAGCTATCAAGGTATCAGGGAAACATAAGAGGTAAGGTCATTATTTGTTAAAGAATTAAGTACCGAGGAGTATGATGATTATATACTCCTTATTCCTCTATTGTCCTCCCGTTCACCAAATGAAAGCCTATCAATTGGCATTATCCTAGTATACACTTTACAAAACGCCGAAAGTGTTAGGCAGATAGAATCTGATAGGCTTCAGAATTGTCTTGGCTAATCGAAATTCGTTTCTGTAGACGGAGATTGTCTAGGAAGCCTCAAGCTCACTCTTTTCATTTATAACTACTGAAAGCAAAGTAAATTCAGTAGTGTAAAATAAAATCGTAAAAACAATATTATATTGTTAAGGTCTCTTCTCCATTGCTTGATGATGTCTAAAGCTTGGAAGGCACTCTGATATTTATATTCCGCGTCTGAGTATTCGTGGACTATATCTATTTATTATACCACTATGTACCTTTCTGATTATAACTTGCAATATTGGATATTCTTGAAAGGTGTAAACACCTGAAGACTCTGACAATTACCACACCCTCTTTGCTAATTATGATATAACTAACTCGGAACCATACTGTTTCCAATAGTAGTTATCCGATCTTTAGAGTATTTAGACTTGTGGCCTAGTTCTCAAGTTGAACGGAGTTGGCTCCAATTGTCTTCATTATTGATGAAATGATCAGTTTCATTCTGTGTGTTGTATCTGCGAAGGTAGTCGTAATCACAACTCTTTTTTGATCGCCTGACTTTAAACCTCCATAACCCCTCACCTAACAGATAAATATTTTCCAGAGGACTTCCTACTAATTCGCAAAAAGCTATTCTACTGGACTGATAATTATTCCCTCGGTTTTGCAATTCTTGGTTGCTCTGGGTAACTCTGCAAAGTCATATATGCATCCTTCTTAGGTCACTGACCTCAAAACTCAATATCTCCTGATCTAACCAATAGATTCTTATCCAGTAATTTCCCTCGTATAGAGGAGAAGCACTTCTATTGGATTGAATTATAATCCCTTGGTCAGAGGTTCTAGGTTGTCATGCAGGGAGCCTTGCAGTTGCAAGTAGTATTAGTAGAAAATAACTCAATACCAGAAATAACTTTAACGACAACAGGAGTTGAACACATGATCTTCGGTAAAGAGTCACGTGATATTCTAATTGAGCTATATAACTGAAATTGATATGTATGATGATGCCCGGGCCCAGTAAGGGGGCGAGAGTGGGGTGTTAGAGACCAGAGATTTCATTTCCAGGTGAGATTACCCTACCTAGAGTGACTCCTGGGTATCGAACCTCGGTATTGCTTACAGAAAGCAACTTGGACAAAGACTACGAATGAATACCTAATCAATGAGATGATTGTTCAATGCTAAAAGAGTAAAAAGCTGGATAATAGTTTTAGAAGAGAAGTTTGTTAGGAGATAATGGAAAAGTTTAATGAAAAAGTCAATGATAAGAAGGCTAAGACAGTAAAGCAATTGAAAACAAGAGTCAATAATGTATGACCTCTATCAGATATAATAACAAGAGGCACATTGATTGAGAAATAGACTAATTGATTGTACTACTAGTTGAAGCAAAAGTGGGAGACGTTTAATCATTTATTGAATACTTTTGACTTGCGCTTGAATCAGGAGGAAGATATTATAACTGCAGCAGAAAGTGTATGAGCTGATTACTTAAAGCTATTTAAATTATCAAATGTGATTGAAAATCAATAGATAATACTCAATTACTTTAGAACTACCCCTTAGACTCTGTATTTCAACACTGTGCATTAGAACATTACAAGTCTTTAAGTGAGATCTTCTGTAACACTTCAGCTACTGAGATTAATGCTGTTGCCTCAACCATAAGTCAATATCACCAAGGTATGTATTATAATCTAATACCAATAGAGAAAATTGAAATAAATTGAGGGATAATTAATACTAATTTAAAATCTAGACAGTGTAGATACATGCGAACAACCAGACTGGTACGAAGGAGAGATCTCATACTTGATTGAGAATTATAAATCCGCAGCCTCTGGTGATTTCCCTAGACCGAATTCGAGCATGAATCTGATACCGGTCTCTGAAAATTCTCAACGTCCCAGTCCTCTCGCATCTCAGCTATTGAGTGATCCCTTTGAGCTAGATCCTGTCTTGGAAAGTCAACCAAAAGCCAGGAAATCGCATACATCTCGCAAGAGACGGAAAAAATCAGACAAAATCTTACAAAAGGCTGATAAGATTACAGCCTTTACGGAGAGAATTAGAAGCAATTTGGCTGGTTCGATTGCAGATACAAGAGCAAGCAAAAGGGCCCGGTGTGAAGATACAACACCAACCAGTATAGAGCAGCAGGTTTCTACTCCTTTCTTGATTCTTCTCCAGTTTCAGCAATATAATTAGTGTTTGGTGATTGTAATGGATATGTACAAGGATGGGAGGATAACTATGAAAGCAGTTAAGACTGTAATTACTGTATTAGAAAATGGACCAATTCACTGTATTATGTTTCTTGCTCTGACTGAAGACCTCAGGGATGACTGAATTGAAGAAGCAGTTAAGTCAAGATAGATTGGGAAAAAAATGTCTGAGTTGGTAATCAAATATACATTAAAGATGTCTTTACATACGCCTTGCAAAATGCCTTTCTCTCATAATAGACTGATAACTAGTCCACATCTCACTTACAATTCAATCTCTCTGTTCTTGTTCCCTTTTTGTGCTCCTCTTTCTACTCCAAACAGGTTGTTGAACTGCAGCAGCTGCAACCTGTTACTCCCACCAATTCTGCAATAAAGGCTCTGTTCTTTAGTAAATTGAAATCTCCCCAAATGCAATGAAATTATGTAGGCAGCTTAGAGTATTGAACAATAAAGCTGATATTTGAGCATCATATCTTGAAGATGTTTTCAAAATTTGAAACCTATTTTTCATCATTCTAAGTGTTCTCCCAATACAATTCCTTACTGATACCTGCCGTAAATTAAACAACTCTTTTGCATTTTGTGGACAAATATATTAAAATTAATTAGTTGATAAAAATAATCAAAACTAAAATAGGATAAGAAAATATATTACATTCGCACACAAACAACTTGCTCCTTCAAGTGATACCAAGTTCTACAGCAAGAGGTCAGGAATTTTGGAGATATTCCATATCCACCATTAGCTAAGTAGTACTTACATGTAGGAACTTTAAACTCTTTCATTTGTGCATCAGATAGAATTTAGCTATCGTGGGCAGAGCTTTCTCAGCCAGCAAGGGCAAACTAAGTAGTACAATTAAAAGAGCATGCTATCAGAACATTTTGTACCGTAAATCCCTTACAGGTACAATTAGTAGGAGTTTTATGTGGAGTGACACACAGCTGGATCAAAGGTCTATCAATTGTACCTAAACAGTCCTTAACAAAAGGAAAATATTTTAAATTACTCCCAATCTGTAGCAATTTCTACTAGAGATTTGTATTTGTAGGTCTAGGTTACTGCATATACTCAAAGCTTAGACGGTTTATAGTCCCCATTACATTTTTAAATATACGACTAACTGATTCACCAGAATGCTGAAATCTTTTCTAAGGTGTTCAATTTAAGGATCCCATTGTAATGATAAAGAGAAATATATTGTTAGACAGTGTTACGAATGTGGCTTGGCATGGAAAAGGTTTTCACATAACTCATGATTATGAGTCATCGGTATGTTATTGTTTCACATATATGACTCATTTAGGTCATGTGACTTATTATGTTATGATTTGTTATATTTCGCACATGACTCAATTATGAGTCATGAAATGTGTACCTGGCGAGTATGCCTTGCGAGTATACCTTGCAGGTATGCCTTACGCATATGATTTATATTTTACACATGACCTCGTTATAAGGTCATAGGTTTTACACATATGACTTAGTCGAGTCATATGACTTGTTTATTGTGTTATGATTGGTTTATGAGTTTTCACACATAACCTTGCTATGAGGTTATGGGTTTTGAGTGTATGACCACTTTGGTCACATAACTAGTTTGTTATGATTTGGTTTTGCACATGTGACTATTTTGGATCACATGATTTTGGGCAGGAAGAACACTATATAAGAAGGCGAATGCGGCTGATGAGGATAGGTTCTTCACACTTTGTTCTAAGTACTTTTTCTCGTCCTTGCCATCGCTACACTCCAAGCATTTCTTTCACACCCACAATGGGCCTTGATGTCTTGGATTCTGGGGTGAGATATCTGAGTTTGCTCAGTAGTTCCTGTGGTCCTTGGTGTTGAGGTCTGTTGGTGTTGCATGGCGGATTACTTGTTTGCTTCTCATTTCATTACCTGATGGTTTCTCACCATGCTGTCACTTTGAGCACTTCATCACGGTCGCTTACGAGCCCCTTTCGGTAAAATGTCGTCGGCTTCCTGCCTAT
This sequence comes from Tuber melanosporum, assembly GCF_000151645.1. Classification (NCBI taxonomy): domain Eukaryota; kingdom Fungi; phylum Ascomycota; class Pezizomycetes; order Pezizales; family Tuberaceae; genus Tuber; species Tuber melanosporum. The sequence goes on along the minus strand of NW_003298864.1, from coordinate 744,580 downwards.
CGTCTACTCACTGGTTTCATGTTCAATTAGGAAGAATTGACATTGTATTTGGGGGGATCACCCATGTCGTTCTTTGCGCTAGCTCATGTTTCTTGTTGGGTTTTAATGGAGTCCTTAGTTCTTACAATACAAAACACCCTTGGGATAGACTAATGACCTTCCCAAGTATCAACTCATCACACTGGCCGCATCATTTCTCAGATGGCAGGGCAGTACCCGCCTAGCCTCTTCTTGTTACGTTTTTGCTTCTACAGTCAGAATCCTACAATGTTGGTTATTACCATTCCCTTAGAGATTTTGTCCTTATAGCATTTACGGTGGTTTAATCTGGTGTCTCCTCCTGGCTTCAGTGGGGATGGCTTTAACCCTGAAAATCTTTTCCCCCTGGTGTAGTTTTCATTACTGCCTGGGGTGGTGTGGAACGATTGGCTGCCAGAAATTTGCCTGGTCTGTTTGTTTGTGTGGTTTAGTTGTGGATTGTGGTTGGTGGCTTCATCCAGTGCAAGTAGGGCCTAACTTCTGTTTATCTGCTTCTGTTTACTTGCCCTCCCCCTCTTGTCACATGAGTTGGGGGTGCCTCTTGCCCATTATTCGGTCTGTGCTTGTGGCTGGACCTGTGGGACTAGCTTCGGCTGGCTCTGCCGACTCTTTTCTGGCTTGGTTGGACTTCGGTTCAGCTGGGTTGGATGGTATAACTAGTGCTAGTACATTCATATATTGGTGCTGCCTCCTTTGTTGCTCCCAGCTGTGGCTAGTGGGTCCCTCTCAGCTGCAAGGTGCTGAGGGTTGGGGCTCTGTTGGTGTGGCCAAGATCAGTGGCTACCAAATAGGACTAGGTATGGCTGTCCTATGGCTATTGGATAGTTGATCTGTCTGAGGGGCTGTGGGGCTAGATGGGCTCCGTGGTGTCTGGCGAGTGGGGCTTAAGGGGGGCTGACTGGGAGAGAGAGGCACCTGCGAGCACCAGTCGGGCCTGCGTCAGGTTAGGCGAGGTTTAATTAAGTCTTTCCAGTTCGGCTTAGGTTGTTGGGTGAAGCTGCTGAGTGCTGCAAAGCTCTCCAATGGACTAGCTGACTGACAGCCACCTGTGCGGATAGTGGGATGCGACCACCTGGTTGGACTAATTTGAGTCATGTACATTGGGTTTTGTGATGTTTGTTTAGTTTCTTTGGTTTGGCTACGGGTTTGGCGGGAGGAGGCATGGCACCACAGGTGGGAGATAGGCTCAACTGACTTTCTTGGTCTGTCACTACCTCTATGTATTTCTTATGTTTGTATTGTTTTGTTTGGGGGACAGGCAGTTGGTACAGGTCCTCCTCACTAGTACGCTCTATGGAGGCAACGAGCAAAGTGGGTTCATAGGGTCAACTGCTAGGCATGCGGGTGCAAGAGGTTGACATGTTGGTTACCTCCTCCCTGCCATTGTGTCGCCTGTAGTATTTGTTTGTGTTTGTTAGTTTTCTACTGTGGTAGAGGTTTTGCGGGATGGTTTTTAGACTGGGTGGTAGTGATTTTATGTTTGTTGGACGAGGAACCTGGTCGGGTTTGTAACTGGTATGGGTACTCAGTTATGGGTTTTGTTTTATGTTTTGTTTTAAGTATCACTTTGATACTTGGTTTTGTTTTATGTTTTGTTTTAAGTATCGCTTTGATACTTGGTTTGTTTTAAGTATCGTTTGATACTTGGTTTTGTTTTATATTTTGTTTTAAGTATCACCTTGATACTTAAATTAGTTTCACCAAAGTGTATCAATTGATACCTTTGATTAGTTTCGTTCATGCTAGGCATGAACAGATTTGTGTATTTAAGGACCTCCTGTTTCTACGATAGAAAAGGCAGACTTCGACAGACAGTATTTCAATATACTTGGTTGAACGGCTACTTCTTTGTTCCCTAGTACACCCTCGAAGTCTCATTTAGTTCTCAGCTCTCGCCTCCTCTCTGGAAGAGCAGGCCACCTGCCAACTATCGTATCCATTTCCGATAATGTGATTAGCATCTTGCGAACACATTACAGGATTGGTCTTTTGCTCATCTTTGGCTATGCTTAGTGCTGGTTGGCTTCATACCAGAGGGGCTACGGACTTGGACCGGAGCGGGCACTGGATTGTTTGATGGTCTTGTAATTAGTTTCCGTACAGGCATGACTCAGGGATAGTAGGTGCAGCACTATAGATTTAGTTAGCTTAGGATTAGTGGTATACCGGTTAGTGGTATCTCTGTGCTGGCGAGGGCTTGTCGTATGCCAGTGTTGGCGGTACGAGTTTAAATAAAATTAGATTCAATTCTAAGTACTTTTCCTACTTATTACTTTAACAAAGTAAAACACCTTTACAATTGTTATCTTTATTGCAATATTTATCATTATGCAGAAGAAAGCTCTTCACGGAGCAGTGTTATTGAAAGCTTACGATAGGTGTTCCTAATAGAAGACAGAGGTCTTGTACTATCAGTAACATAGTGAGAGGCCTAGTACTATTGTAAGACAAAGAAAGACAAGGAAGGAGAAGAGAAGTATCATTCCCCGTCGCCAAGAACTAACCATCTGAGGAGGGATCGTTACAGACAGACACAATTTAATAGACTTCAGAGTTGTCTAGGCCAACTAAGATTCATTTCTGTAGGTGGAGATTGTCTAGGAAGGCTTGAATTCACTCGTTTCATTTATAACTACTAAGAGCAAAGTAAATTTGCTAAAGTAAGATGGAATTGTAAATACAATATTATATTATTAAGGTCCCTTCTCCATTGCTTGATGATGACTAAAGCTTGAGAGACATTTTGATATTTATATTCTGTGTCTAAGTGTTCACAGACTACATCTATTTATTATACCACTATGTACCTCTCTGATTATAACTCACAATGTCAGGTATTTTTAACAGGTGTAAACACCAGGAGAGCCTGAAAATCACCACACCCTCTTTGGCAATTATGATATAATTAACTAGGAACTATACTTTCCCAATAGTAGTTATCCGATCCTTAAAGTCTTGAGACTTGTAGCATTGTTCTGATGTCGAACTGAGTTAGTCCTCAATTGTCTTCATTATTGATGCAATGATCAGTTTCATCTGCGGCTTGCATCTGCGAAGGTAGTCGTAATCGTAACCTTTTTACATTGCCTGACATTAAACCTTCATAACTCCTTACACAACTAATAAATATCTTCTAGAGGACTTCCTACTGATTCGCAGAAAGCTATTCCACCAGATCGGCAAATATTTCCTCGGTCCACAACTATTGGATGCTTTAGATAATAGGGTTTCAATCGCTGTTATAGTATTGAGAATCATCTCAGCAACAACATGTTTAGAAACCTAGTTTCAATACACCTTAAAGTCCATTAGCTTCCATGGTAGTGTTCTTCGGAGTTCTAGATTCTTCTAGTTATTGTAGAGTGGATGGGAATGTATTGGTCTCTTGTTGAAATCCTTTACCATTCGATACCATCTCTTATTGCAAAAATATCCTATTAATTTTGGTCTATCCTAAATGTGTTATGTCTTTCAAGCCTAGTAACTCTCTGAGTTATTGACGGACCTATTCTGTTCCACTTCCCAGACCTAGTTAAAGGTCCCCTCTCATATATCCTGCAAACAGGATCTGGTCAGATAGATGGCCACAATGTATATGGTATTATTCTAACACCTTTAATCTTGCAGTATTATAGTCACAGGATGTAACAGAGATTAATACGTATGATAACGTGTGGGCCTTGTAAAAGGGCTAGAGGGGGGTGCTGAAGACCAGGAATTTTCCTTCTGGGTGAGTTTACCCTACTTAGGGTGATTCCTAGGTATTGGATCCTGGTATTCTAAATATTTATGAACCTGATATTCAATGCTAGTATATCATGTATCCCTCAAGTATTGTTTGAGGTGAAAGTGACTGTAAATATTTGTAAAAACTTCGACTCACATGAGGAAACACTCATGTATTCACTCTGAATGGGTCGACTTCAGAATTTCTTCAGCGTACATCTGTCCAGCTAGAGCAGATGTATGTTTAAGTAGTCGCGCGCTTGGAATTTTGTCTAATAGTTGATTTCAAAGGAAGACCAGTGTTGATATAGCTTGAATTGCGATGGAGCTGATAAAAATTGTTTCAATGACTTCGAGGATCTTGTCATCCTCTATATTATCTAACTTAGAGGCAAGTATTGACCTTGTTGAATATTAATAGAGGTAATGGATTAAAGTAAGTATGATTGAAATAGAATGTAAAACCTTTATGAAGATTAATTGCTATAACTATTTACTATTACTTTTGAAATTCAATTGACTTAGGATAATATTATTATTAAAAAATCTATCTTCTAATAGTTATTTATACTAAAAGACCTAGATAATAGCTCTAAATTACAGGGTATTCAGCAGAGTGTTGTTTGCAAAACATGTTTAGTGAATTTTGCCAAACAGCCACTTGGCCTTTGGCTTTGTCTTTGAAGAAGAGAAGTTGTGTAGCCGGTTGGGAGTTTGGAAACCTGGTTGTTACATACTAGTACGGGTTCAGATTGAAGTAAAACATGGGAGAAAGCTTGAGTGTCAGAAGGCTTTTTCAAGGTTGAGTCTGGTAAATCATTGTACCTGATCTTAGAATAATCATATGCATAACAGGGTTATAGGATGGAACTTTAGGAAGTGCGGTATATCCATCAAGTGGATAAACACCAGTTGTTATGAGGGCAGATTTGATGTTTTGTACTCTAAATGCTTTTTCTTGTGCCTGTGAAAGGAACTCCCAAAAGTGGACTTTTGATACACCATATCTTCCATAATAAAATTCTTTTTCTAGTATTTGAGCATAATAGTTCTTGTAGGGTTCAAAGATACTGATGTCGAGAGATTGAAGTAGATTTGTACTATGCAGAGGTAGACAGAATGCAATAATATAGGTATTAATGCAGTACAGTAGGAACCCATGCGATACATGAGATTCATAACTATTGAATAGAATAATTCACTATTGACGACTCAACTTTTTTGCTGATATGCTATTTGGACCAAAGTGATCTATTAGGTAGCCTAATCCTATCTTATTGTCTGTCCATCTATTGGGTGAATAGTCACGTAAAACATCTTTTAGAAATAGTAGTGATAGATCAAACCAACCAATATGAAATCCTTTTACCTTACAGATAATCATAGGACTTATATTACTTCCATCAGTGCATATTCCCTTAATTACTGTTGCCATTTCTCAATCACCATCTATTTGTATATAAGTAAAGTATAAATATAATTCTTTAATTATTTATAGTTCTTGGATAAAAGTCATTGTTGGCGGGTCTAAGTACCTCTAGAACATCCCAAAATAGTCTAAATTCAAGGTAATTCAAATCACAAATTGCATCCTCACCTCTTGATCAATTAAAACAAAAAAGATATCAATAGATAGCTGACAACCTAGGAACTCTGAAATTCATATTTCTATGATAAAATCATTTGTTCAGTGAGCAGCTCTTAGTACTTGGTGTGGCCTATTCTAAAATCTAACCTAACTGCCAAGAATTTGTATAGGCACTCATACAAAAAAATACTTGCTCCCAAAATCACCAATTCCACATTGCTACAGTTCACACAATATTGAACCATATGCTTTAAAATTCAAATCTCAGAATTAGAACACCTAAGATCATTATTTCAGGAAGAATTGAACTACTTCTACCACAGGTGGGTGAATTATGGCACAGTGAAAAATATCATTTTTGGTATAAAAGTGGTTATTAATGATAACTTTTGTCACCAAACTGTACATACTAAATGATTGTAATGCTCTGTTAAGTCCCAATTCTTGAACATCAACAACTTTTTCTGAATGGGTAGCACTTATCAGAAGCCCAATTTCATCAAAGTTGTACAGATTTTCTGGCTGTACATTATAGCAGTTGATAAGTTCTGTTAACTAAATATATAATATTAATTTAAATTATAATAAAGTTATAAATCAGATAAAAGCTACTTATATGATCAAAGTACATATTCAGTACTATAGAATTATTTGCTTACAAGGCATGGCATTTAATAAAATTGTAAACTCAATGGTTTCTGATAGTTCCTTCTGGCTCACACAATTGTATTAGACTATGAGCCATATCTTCCACTGCTTCATGTCAAGTAGGCTGAAGCCACGAGCTCAACAAACTGCATCGGTCTAGAACTGTCTTCTCTTCACCTACTATTAACTTACACTTCTATTCTATTCCTTCTTTCCTACCTCCACGACCCTTTATTGCATGGCATAAAGTTGAATATGCAATTCCACAAGCCTCAGCATTCATTTTCCAGTTTGGAGTAGGTCCATCATGAAGTTCTCTTTCAATCCATGTTATCACCATATGTTTTTGTTTTTTTTGGTCAAGACTAAAGATTTTGGAAAGGGGTAAAGGTTTTGAAAGAACAGGCATTTAAATAAATGTTGCTTTATGGAGGATATAGTAAGGGGTTCAAAATACTTTTATTAAATACATGATATGCAGACCATTTATATTTACTACTCTGGTACCTGGATCTTGCACCATTGTTGGTCATACTTCAGCTGATTGTCTTGGAGTCACTTGTTCTGTTTTAGGTTAAGTGTGAGCTTGTAATCACACACACTTCCATTTTTCTGCCGCCACTCTCGCGACTCAAGAATCTCGCAACGCCGGAAAAGACCGTAAATTTATGATAATACCATGAACCTCTCTAAACGCTTTTATCAGATTATCAGCCAAATCAGCGTTTCGAGCCGGGATAGGTTTAGTCTATTTTGGTTCAGCAAGTCAGTAGAATTTCGAGCGCTAGTTATTTAATATCCAGCGGGCTCATACGATGCCAGGAAAACGCCAACCCTCCTCAGAGCTTTTGCCGCCGGGGCCTTCCTCACGACGTTGTGATCGGCGGGGGTGATGGGGTAACTCAGCAGGAGCAGGACTGGTAGACTCTTACTCGAGGGATCAAAGTTCCGGTTGCACTTGTGAAAGCATAGTACAAAAAATTTATGGGGGGTATAATAGACTGTTGGAATGGGACGCCTCTGCTAGAGTAACCTTACTGCACAGCATGCATCCCCCGCCCCACCAGATCCCGGCGATACCGGAATACCCTACGAGTAATCCCCGACTGACTGACCGTGCTCGCTCAGGGAACCATCTGCACTCCACTGCAGTACAGCGCTCATGCAAAAGCGCCCTATCATGTAGCGGGGCGATCGGGGGCAAGCAAGCAAGCGGGAAAGTAGGTATCAAGCTAAAGCACGTACGGTTACTCGAGTATGTTTTGTGTCGGTGGTATAGCGAGTACGGTAAAAGCTTCAACGTGCGTGCGCGCTCGTTCAACGCATCGGTCAGGATAATGACATTCTCGGATACTGTTCGAGTGGTGGTAGATAAGTCGATAAGCAAGCTGTTACATAAGTGTTACAATGCTGCCGGTATGGGCTCGGTTGGTGCGATGTGGGCATCGCGCAGGTTTGGTAAGGTGGTGGTGGGTCCGGCGGGCGAGGGGAAGCAAGGGAGGGAGGGAGGGCGAGTGAGGTTTTATGAAGGCTTCGCTATCTATCGTGTAGTGAATAAAGTTACCGTGCAGTACCTAGTTTAGGTTGGTTTGGTTAGTTCATCATTGGTTGGGAGTGATGCTCGGGTGCGATCATGGGGTGTGTTTTATTCTTCCGTGATGCTGTTATGCTACTATCCTGGTACTGTACTGTACTAGTACAGTACTGTACAGCACAGCACAGTACTTGTGGCACAAGTTGAGCAACCCCCCCCAGATATCATGGGAACAGACAAACCCAATCTTCTACCGGTACTCGTACCATCCTGGCCTTGAACATCGATCGCATGATGCCATCCCCGAAAATGCTTGTTTACTCTCCACACCCCCGCAACCATGGGAGATGCGAAGCGCGTTCTGCAACATTGGCACGGTTGGAACCATCACAAACGAGCCATCGGGTTTCCGTTCGGGTATCTTGCTCGGCCGGCAAGTCTATTTCAACATCGCGGCAATCACCATGTCCGCCATCATTTTCTGCTTATTTTCTTTTTTGCTGTGAGCACAGTTTGAGTGCCGATGTGGTAATTAATAACCTACAGTATTGCGCTTTTTTTTTCTTTTTTGTTGGCTTTGTGTGTGTGTGGGGGTTATATTGCCAGGAGGAAGGGTAGGAAGAGCATTGCCTTCTCTGTGATATGCATAGAGGTACAGTACAAGTACAGAAAATATTCTGGTGGACCGTGTGCTCGGTTCTGGATTCTATGTTAGAGCTCCCTCTGGTCTTAGTATTCTAACACATACCGGTACTTATAAAGTGGTGTATTTCCCATTTCCCAGTGTTTTTTTTTCTTCTCCATCGGATGGCAGTTACACTGGACTAAACGACACATGACCGAACGAACTAACGACATGGACGTGACTAATGCTAAGGAGGACGTTGCCAATTCGCCAGTCGCCAGTTATGTTCCCACGGAAAAAAATGTCGAGGAAAGGTGGTTCGTCACTGCTTGGGAAGAGATAAAGTTCTTGTTCACCACTAGAGAGGGTTTACTTGGGGATTATGAGTCGGTTTACCATCTCCGTTTCCACGCGTTCCCAATTGAACTCTGCTAACGGGAGGACGGTAGCTATGCCTGGTTATTGACGCCGGATATTCCCCCCTTTAATCGAAAGTATAAAGATCGGGTGAAGCCCTTTTACGGCATCGATGAGAGGATACCGTTGCTGTTGACCGTGTTACTGGGTTTGCAGCATTCACTTGCCATGATGGGCGGTGGTCTGTATTGTGCTCGTGTGGCCATGTAAAGAGTTAACTAATGGGTTTACAGTCGTTACTCCACCATTATTGATTGCTGGGGCATCAGGTGCAAATCTCGATGCCGAGACCATCTCCTACCTGGTCTCGGTATCCCTGATCCTCTCTGGGATATTCAGCATCTTCCAGATCATGCGCTTTAAAGTCTTTAATACCGGGTTCTACATTGGCACGGGTATGATATCAGTTGTTGGGGAAGCCTTTGCCGTAGTTCCTATCGCCCAGGCATACTTTTCCCGACAGTACGAGGATGGTCACTGCTCTTTGGTAAACGGTGTTAAGCAGCCATGCCCGGATGCCTATGGTAGTTTTATTGGGACTGTGGCAGTTGTCATGTTGTTTCAGATCCTAATTAGCCTCATCAAGCCCAGGACTCTAATGAAGATCTTCCCCAACCTGGTTACCGGGATGGTCCTGCTCTGCATTGGGGGATCCTTGGTTGCTAGTGGGGTGAAGAGCTGGGCTGGCGGCAGTGGTCCTTGTGAGTTTCGCTGGGCTAGAAGGAAGGGATAGGGCTGATAAGAGCAGGTATGGCGAGACCCGGAACCGGATTCTTCAAGTTGTGCCCGAATATCAAAGCACCCGAACCACGGCCTTGGGGCGACCCTTCCTTTATTGGATTAGGTTTCTCTGTATATATTACCATCCTCCTGGTGGAGCTTTTCGGAGCCCCTTTGATTCGGAACTGCTCCGTTGCAGTTGGACTGTTAGTTGGAGCCATAATTTCCGCCGCCACTGGCTTCATCGACACCAAGAACATTACTTCCGCTCCGAGTGGTACATTTATTTGGGTCAAGACATTCCCGTTATCCGTGGACGGGAGTCTTGTGTTGCCCTTACTTGCCTGCTGTATCACGACACTCGTTAGCTGTCTTGGCGACGTCATTGCTACCGCCGAGGTAAGCGGAATAGATATAGACGGAACGAGCAGCGATTTGGACACGCGGGTTCAAGGGGGATTGACGGCCGACGGGGTTTGGAGTGTCCTTGCAGCTCTAGGAACATGTACCCCTCTTGTCTGCTTTGCTCAAAACAATGTAATCATTCTTCCCCACTCTTTCGTACTCCAACTGACCTCCCCAGGGAGTAATCGCTTTGACGGGCTGTGCCTCTCGCAGAGCAGGCTACGCGTGTTGCTTTTTCCTGCTTCTTGCAGGCATTGCTAGTAAATTCGGCGCATCAATAGTCGCCCTTCCGCCCAGCGTAATCGGGGGAATGACAACCTTCCTCTTTACCACGATTGTAGTCTCTGGCCTTCGGATACTCTCCACAGTGATTTGGAACAGGCGCAATAGATTTATCGTCACAGCCGCGTTGACACTTGGTTTAGCAGATTTGATTGTGCCGGACTGGCTATTGCATCTGTTGCCAAGCGGAAAAGGGGGAAGTCTTCAAGGGTTCTATGATGGGATCAGCGTGGTGATCAGAACAGCGTATTGTCTTGTTGCAATAGTAGGAGTTGTACTCAATTGGATCATTCCCGAGGAGAACAGGGGCGATGGTGGGCTTTTAGGGGGTGGGACTGGTGATAGAGGTGTTGTTGAGGGGACTGAGCCGGGAAGAAAGGTGGACTAGTTTGTGCGTCGTTTATTTCAATGTCCATTTCTTCCAACTTCTGAAAAAATCCATTGTTTTTAGTATCTTTTAGTGATTGGACAATCTTGAAAATATTCTAGCCACTCTCTTTCATCTATTGTACGATACAAGTAGGCCATTCTCTCCGACGTCTCCGTGAGAGAAGGCAACCCTGTGCCTGGTCCTCCCATGGCCCGGCAAATGCGTGCTATTGCAACTGGTACTGCTGATACTGTCTAGCGGCGCCAAGAACCGCGGAAGTTGCTCAGCAACCAATCAAGGTCGCTTGTGATAAAAAGAAACGGGTGTCAAATATTTTATAAAGTGAGATGACATCGCTCATGGTAGCCCCTAGACCCTTGAAGCTCATAACTGCTTTCCGATTGTACGACACCACTGGCTGGACCTTGAGTTGAAAGTTATATTGCTGGTTCTTTATAGTGTTGCGATAATTTAATAGGTGGCGGAGTTATTCAAGTCCGTTAACTACCGTATTCGGGGATGTTGAGAATAGACGCGGTTATCGTTACCGTTGCTGTTAACGAGCATGTAAGTAAGTTACCCCTCTTCCCTCGTATCATAGAATACATTCAACCCGACATCCCCTGAATTATCAGCGAAGACTATTCCCAATGATTAGAAATTATTGCTGTTATAACATCCTGACCTCAATGCGATCAGGGGTCAATTGTTGCTGTTGGGGGGGCACTACCGTAGATGTCTTTTCCCTTCTCATAGCCTTCCTCCGGGTCACCTGCGCGACTCGGTTTACTCTTACACCTTACTCGAAATTCTCGCGGGATTCAGCGACAGCAAGCGCGACCGCGCTTCGCCATGACTGCCAGCTTTCACTTAAACTGCATAATTATGCTAAGAGAGCGTTTGGATTTCGGAAATTGGTCCCTAGCCGATGGGCACGGGAGTTATGAATACCGGACGGACATTTAGGTTTTCCTCCACAGAGGGCCAGGATCAGCTCCCGTGTCGTGTCTATGAATAGTTCGTCTTCAGCTTCGTACGAGTACCGCATCCGCGTCGTAGTACAGTACAGGTTCTTGCTCGCGGTCTGGGATCCCTGAGCTCCAATATCAAATTCTCAGTAACAATATTCATTACTTTTATCGAAAGCATTCGTCGCTATCGGCTCTTCCGGGAGCACGCAAGCTACAGGTACAGTACTGTCACTAGTACTATTTGGCTCGGGTCAGTTATCATTAGCCTATTCAGTATCGGCCTGGGCCAACGGCCCAAGCCCGGGTACAGTTCCGTGCATGAGCATATGCACTTTCGTCCCTGGTGTCTTGTTTGGAAGGTAGCACGTGTATCCCTTGCAATCGTACCTGAATAGTGTAACGTTGATGGGATTAATTTCTGGAAGGAAATACTTGCTCATGTGTAAGTACGGTATTCGGTATAAAGTACCGTAAAAAAAACTCTCATCCCTCCGTCCGTTGGAGCGCCTAGGAGACCGGTCTCAGTTTGAAACCATATTATAGTAAAGCTGTTCCCAGTTAAGGAAGGATACTTTCTAGATCCCGTTATTTTCTTGACTGGATCCCCTAGGCGCAGCGCCCAATGGACTATGGGATATTCCACTTATCTCCCCCGATCCTGTGATAACACTCTTGAGAAGAATCATCGTTTTCCAGACACGGTAAAAATGTCGGCCTGCTATAGTAGATGTCTTGGTTCTTATTTACCGGCTTTCGCAACTCTCCTACAAGTACCGGTAACCCATCGAACTAAGCCTATTGTGGGCTGGCAAGCTGATTTTCCAGTGATAATCTGATACCGGTAGTTGATTTGCCAGAGTCCTTACCGTACCCGGACACAAGGGATTGAGGATTTGTGTGGCAAATTATCTGCGCACCTCTGAGAGCCCGCACTAAATTCAGACTCGAGTGTTCTGGTTCATGCCGGATACCCGTAACTTAACTTATGCCTCCTTGCTTCCTGGCGTCAGCCAGAAGCAATTCCGGGCTGCTACCTTTTCTCCCCGAAGCCTGTATTTAAGCAGCTCAATGACATCGACAGATTTAGACAACCTGCGCAATCATGAAGACCCTTTCGGTATTGTTCATAATCTTTTCGGCTGTCCAGGGTGCTGCCATCCCGTCGCCGGGACCTGATGGGAAGTATACTCTCACTGCAGAGGGTATTCGTGCCCAGGTAATCCCACTCCGATGTCGTCAATTGAACAGGGTTGACAGGTTGTGGCAGTTCATCCCATTTGGAGCAGCAATCACGAACCTCTTTGTAGAGGGTGCAGATGGAGTTGAGAGGGATATCGTCATCGGATTTGACGATGTTTCGGAATACCGTAAGCCTATATCCTTCTCTCAATGGAAGCATGGCCAACGCGAGTCCAGCTGCGCACGGGTTAGGACACTACGGTGCTGTTCCAGGGAGGTACACGAATCGTATTGGGAATGCCCAGTACACCATGGACGGTGTTACCTATTACTTGGATAAGATTGACGGAAATAATACCCTTCACTCCGGGCGCAATGGATGGGGGTACAGGACTTTTAATGTTGCCGCCCTCAGCGAGAATTCCATCACATTTTCTATCCACGATGCTAGCAATTCCTCCATGGGAATGCCCGGGGACGTGGACGGCTACATCACTTATACGCTCTCGCAGAAGACTTGGAGTGTAAAGATGGAGGCAACTGCTCCCCAGCACAAGACCCGTACGCCGCGTAGCTTTCCCCTGTACTGTCAGGTACTGACTTTACGATAGCATTGATGTTGACCCAGCACACTTACTGGAACCTCGACGCATTCGGCAACCCGGACACCGACCTAATCTGGAATCACTCTTATTACATGCCATTTTCCCAACGCCTCCTGGAGCCAGATCCGAGCATGCTTCCGACCGGGCGAATTATCAGCATTCCCGCTGGTGAAATCAATGACTTTTGGTCAGGGCCCAGGCTCCTCGGCGCAGGTAGTAATGACCCACTCTGGAAGGGGAATTGCGGAAGCGAGAGCGGTTGTGAGGGATATAATAATTGCTGGATCGTCGATAAGCCGACATCCCAAGCCACCGCGCCCGTCGCGACCTTAAGCAGTGCATGGAGTGGGATCAAGGTTGATATCTACACTGATCAGGCTGGGATGCAAGTGTATACTTGTTATTGGACGGGAAGTACTGTGACTCTTTGTTCCCCATTTTGTGGCGGGAACAGCGTGATTTATTAGAATAGGTGATCTGCCCATCAAGAAGACACAAGGAGGCCCGGGAGCGGCAACAGACGGGTTCATGAAACCTAGCGGGTGCGTTGCGCTTGAACCGCATGATTGGGTTGACGGTATCAATCAGTATGTCTAATCCCTTCCTCAGTTTCTGGTGCGCCACTCTTGTGCTAACCGGGATAAGTCCGGAATGGGGAAGAAAGCAGATCTACGGGCCCGGGGAGACGTACACATGGGAAGCGACCTATAAATTTAGCACGTTGTAGGGGGGGCTTTTCGCTTCTGGGGGGAATAAAATCACGGCGGTGCAACATTTAATGGAAGAAATTTAGTAATTCGAGTGATGGTTTGTGACGACGAATTGGTACATATTGGGCTGGGTTTTATTTTGGCTGTGCGGGTGCGACGTTTGGTACGGAGTGCGTTTGGATGGCCTGGAAAGCGCTGGGGTGCGAGCATATACGCGTCCCATCACACGGATATCTAAAGGCGACATTTTGGTACATAAGACTGGGGGAGATGACTGACTTCTTGGATCGTTATGCAATTTAAGATTGCTTTAAAGTGTATATGGAATATGCTTAGCACATTGCCGTACCGTAGCATTTTACTTGAGCATAGGACTTGGGAGGGAGACCTTATCTCGCGGTTGGTATTAAAGAAAGATTTAAAAGGTTGGACAGTTCAGCTATCCCAGCAGGGTGGTTCACTGGGAGCGGTTACGATTACGATTACGATTACGAGTTTATGATTCCGTAAAAACCCTTACGATTCCCCACCGCCCCCACCCCGCTAATCTAGTGACCCAATGACAAGCTCTAGAGAAGGATTGGTACCTTCCTAGCGCGGTATAGCTTGAGTACCTGAGATGGCTATGTTGGATCACATTAAAGTTAATTGGTTTTTCGCAATTCCGTCAACTTGCCGGACTAAACCTAACCTTCAATATAATTTATTTATCCTAACCTGGGCTGATCCGCCATTTAACAGTACAGGGACCTCCAGCCACGGCGAATCGCAAGAGTTTTTACTTGTACGAGTACAATGCGGTAGTTACCCAAGAATACCTACCCCCACCGTTCTCGGTTATGGTCAGGATAGTACTTGTACGTGAGATCCTCCTAAAGGGAGTTCAGTTAGCGAGGTGTCCGTGTCTCTAAATTATACAAGTACATCCAAGCAGCGATAATACTTGTACAACCGGAGCTTTAACCCCCCCCCCCCGAAAGCCTACGGAGTAAGTCCATGCCCAGCACAACGTACAAGTATTCCCGGCAAGCCGCCCCCATCTCCGCCTCTCAAGTCCTGGAAATGATCCCACAAGTCAGACCCCCAGTCTCGGTAGATTCGAATTCTTGTCATACAGAGTGTTTAATGATATCGACTGGATGCGGAGCACCCAACCAGACAATCAGAAATATCAAAGTAATCCTGGAGGATATTTTCCCAGAGCGGATTATTAGGGAGTCCTATGGCCGAGGTGTGATACGGGTTCCAACTGGTGGTGAAGGTACCCGAGGAGCTGGAAGTGGGAGTAAGTGGGTGTGGGATTACCGCTTACATCCCGGCTTCGTGGGGTCTCTTTTTGTAAGATATTCTTCTCGGTCGTGCTGATGGTATGCGGTGCTTGGAGGTGGAGCTACGGGGCCCGAGGGTTATAGATCCCGCATAGCACTTTATATAAGGCTGCTGCAAGTACTGATTTTTCTTTGCACGTTGTTAGTATGATATCTCCATATGTATATGTTTACTGATGCCGCATCAGGTGCAGTGCCTGGTAGAGTACTGTGGATCCTCGGTTGAGGAGGGCGGTGTTCTTTTCGGGCAATGGCAAACAGGTAAACGGTGACCCACAATAGAGGATGGACCAATTCTCTGGTAACCTTGAAGTGGTCTCTATTAGCCTCACCGGGAGTTTATTGTTCTCACCTCTTTAGGTTTGATTACAACAATCAGTAGTAGGTCTCCAAGCAGATTGCAGAAAGGTCAAGAGTAGAGAGCAGATGAAAGTCACTAACGCTGGTTAGATGGAGATGATGGAAATTCACTGGTCGATGATCTCTCGACCCGGGAACTGAAAACCTCTCAGAAACTCAGAGACTTTCCACTGCTGCTCGGAGGTGTTCTTGTCTTCGTTCGCCCTCTCTCGGGAATCCCCTGAACTAGCTACATATAGGGGTAGTCCCCTTGCCCATAGTCTATCTGAGTGCTGATGACGATACCTCCCGGCTATATACTGACAACACGTAACCACCACTCTCTGTCCATTCTCATACCTAACAGTACGCGGAAACCACTTACTGTATTCATGACACCGCGGTTATGAAGGCTAACTTAACCTAGAAGTTTCATTCGCTTGAAATATTACGACCCGCATACTCGAGTCTTATGGTATCACGCCGCCGTCAAACTCTATATCAAACCGGCAGAGACAAAACTCGCTTCCCCCCACCTGTCGATTCAAGTTACCCGTGCTGTGGGGACTTTGGCGTAAGCAGCTTACCAACCCTACAGCTGTCTCGCACCCGCACTCTTATCACTGGACTTCCGCATGCGGTAAATTAGCTCTCTGGATGGACAAGACACACAGGCCTCTCGGAACCAGGGAAGTGGGCATAACATCATATACACGGGCCATCTATTGCATGGTATGGTTGACAGCGTAGACCCAGCAGCCTTTTCCCCACGGTGAAAATTTGAGCTTGGATCCGCCCTCGACAAGACATTTCCGCCGGGATGGGGATGGACAACGGGTGGGTGGTGAGGCCGCAGGCCTCTTTGTGATTTCTTGTACTGTACTGTACACAAATAGGAACTGTATCTATGATAACTTATATAATTTTATTTCTTTTATCCCCCATTCTCGGATCGATGCGGGTGCTGTATGCACGTACCGGTATCTATTCCTCCGACTGCTTTCTGCCCCGGTTTTTCCGCTGGTGCGAGGGCGGAGCAGTCGGCGTATCACGGTGCGGTGGTGTATGTGCAAGTATAGTGTCCGCGATCGGTTGGTTGCTTTGCGGTCTGTGGGGGCGGGACTGGTAATGGGGCGAGTGAGGATTGGTGGGTTGGACTGAACGGAGGGCTCGTTAATGGGCATCATGCTTTGGTTGCCATTTTAGTTACTGTTGTGACCATTGCGTTCCTGTAAATCTGCTTATCGTACTATCCGCACCCAGGGATTCGGGGGAGGCCGCGACTCTCCGCCCTGTAGGAACCGCTGACTCCTAAAACCTAACCCTGACATCCTGCTACAGGCGGCAGTGGATCATATCGTACCCATCCATCAAATTATCGGCTACGACACCGGCCGCGTTCGTTTTTATCCATAGCTGCTCAGCAGCTACCGAGCAACCAATATAGAATTCACTAAGAGCGTTATACTGTAGGTGCGCGCGGGAGGGGGGGGGGCAAATTTGTGCCTTAATAACGGTATTTTCGGGATTAGGGATGCTGGAAATTTCATACTTGGACATTTTGTGTTTAATATCATGCCTAGGTCTTCCTGATCTTGCTTCCCGGATGGCGCGAAGAGGGTGTGCGTCGATTTATCGTGATTTTCTCAGCCATAGAACAGACGGGTGGGAATGTGTGCTCCCGTGCAATTTCTAGGAGGACATGAAGCTAATTAACGCTTGAGTACAAAGGGATATGCCAGCATTCTAGACATATCGTACCACAAGCAAGCAACACAATAGCAGTCTCCCGATGCAGGTTCCACGACCGGATCACTCGTAAGGCGCAGCAACAGCAACGCATGCAGGAGCACCGGCTATCGAAAAGCCACCTGCCGCCGTAGCGCTTGGATTAATGTGAACTCGCGCGTACCCTCGCTGCGGCTTCCGCACGGGGGCACGGGTATTGTGCAACGGCTACTCCCGCCACCCGCGCACAAGAGTCCAAGTGCCCGTGGTAATCTGTGCTCGGCGGCATGAAACTCGCCATCGTGATGGGTCTGGACTCCGATGCGGAGGGGTGTGCCATTTGCGTGTTTGAGAATTCAGATACGGGGATTGCAAGGACGGGGAGTTTGTCATTGCCGTATAGTCATACTCCGGATTCGACGGGGGATGTACTATACTGTGCGGAGCATTGTGGCGGCGCATGCGGGGAGGAAGGAAGCAAGGCTGGAGCCGGAGGACTGTCGGATTTTAGCTACTGGTGTGGCTGGGAAAATGAGTATTTTTCTTTCTTGATGTGTTACCGATACAATCTCGCTGGCGAATTCAGAAGTGCGGATGCTGTCTGCTGTCAGCGCACATGGATACAAAACAGGCCCCACTAGCTCCATCATGTTCTCGCACTGGTTTTAAATTCCTGAACCCCAGCTCCTCTGTTCCCTGACAGTCCCTGCTTTTATGATAAGGGAGGTATGTGGGGGGATGGAGGACTTCTAATACGTTATGTATGCATACAGGGTAACTGTGGTATTTGGCGGATGGTTATTATTATACTCATGAGACTGTCTCTGACCAAGGCTTGTAGGGGTCCTCAGTCTCCCAACAAGACTTCAACGGTAGCCTTCATCCTGATAATCCCCACTTTCAATTCGACATACCGGTATTTGAGCTAACATACACTCCATAGGCATTCAAATAAAATGGACGATATGGGGGGGGGAGGCTAGATCGTCTTTTGGCAGGCCGCATCACATGGAAGCCAGGAAGGATTGGGCAATAGAGTACTGCCCGGCGGGACAATGTACTAGTACTTGCATAGACCGGACCGTCCAGCCAACCGCAACCACCAGCAAACCGGCCGGTACTTGTATAATATGTGCAGCAGGCGCCACCAAAACCACCGCAACATGCATCTCCCTCCCGTACAGCCCCTACAACCCCCGCGCAACCGCCAGGAGATAACAGAGCGGCTGTTCACCGGCACCAGGGCTCTCAGCGCTGACCCTAGGATTTCCTGCTCGTCGATTCCTCCCCCTCTTTACACCCCCATCGGGAAAAAACGCACTGTAGTTCCGTAGTGTACGATGGTGTCTATTTTTCATTATTTTGCGTCTTGTGATGTCTGGAACATTGCTGCGCTAGGGGGTGACGGGCTGACCGGCAATGGGATGGCGGTATTTCAAAGGGTATACGATAATAGATTTTTTGGACAGTGAGAAGGTCTCGGGGGACTTCTGCGGCGGTTGTTGTTTGAGTTTAGTAGGGCGGGGTAAGGTCATGAACTGTGGGAAGGAGGGGGATATAAAGCATTGCTCGGACTTTGCATCCTCACAATATCGTACCTGCTCTGGGGGTTGGCCGTGGACACACCCGGGGATATCGTATTGGAGGATAGGGGTGGCTGGGATACACCAGGAAGTGGGATTCGAGTATCGCCGGTTTTATGCTCCATCTGCTTTAGCCTGGCATAATTTAAACCAATTCCCATCTCCCTCCCACCCTTCGCTCTGGAGACGTACTGTCGTAGCCGATCAACGGACTGGCCGGTCTATAGCATAAGGGGAAATCAGGGGCACAATTGGTTTAGTTGCTGGGCAAAGGGACCAACGAGTGACTGATTGTGCACAAAAGTCTGGAGGTTGTCGGGTGGTACAGTAGGGGGTTTTGGGAGCCGGGTGGAGCAGTAGTAGATTGGTGGGTGGTGTTATGGTGGCAGTTATAGAAGTACGTTAATTTACGGCCGTCACTGTTGGATCATCGAGGAGATTTGGATATTTAGGCGATATGACATGCTGAGCTGTGGAAGGGGTGATATTCGTTGTAAACTGAATGGTCTGACGGAGTAGGTTGGCCGTTTTTCGGGTTCTAGTTAACTGACGGCGTGCGAGCGCACTCGAGCAAAGGTGGTGAACGGAAACCGGCCGAGTACCGTACTGTAGTCCCCGTGTCCCATTCTACTAATACGACACCCACGAGTCAGGACAGCCAGCGAAGGGAGCCTGGACAATGCCGGTCGCACCACGCTCTCTGTCGGAGACATCATCTCTCGGCATTCGTAAAAACCCATCACCGATCCCTCGTTCTCAACACTCTTCCTTCTTGAACCCGAAAAACAAAGCCATATCATACTCGAGCACTGTACCGGTAGTTGATTCCGCAAGTCTTGGCACTGAGAACGACACGTGATACCAAATTGCGTGATCGGAATCCAGCAAATTCGCCAAAGTCTGGAGCCTCATCCCGGTAAGGCGAAACCTCGACTACGGTACTCGTACTGCTTTTCAGATCTTCGAAATCCAACCCCAATCGCTGACCATTACCACTCTTCCTAGGGACTAGGACAGCCAATTAACTCAACACACTACTACCGGTATACCATCGTAAGATGCGCGATGCGCCAATTCCCACACGATCCTGGCAGGACTGATGCCGCTCACTGCGACTCTCTCCGGTTCCCCGCGAAAACAAAAGCAAAAGGGAACCCTGGTTCGAGTTCAGCCCTCGCCCCCTCTCGTCGTGTAACCGCAGTGCGGAGTTTCCCTGCCTTTTGTTTTTGTCTACGGTAGTGCACTAGTACGGGCACTTGTTCAATGCTAGTACTTGTAGAATCGGGCTGTTTGGGGCGTAGTGCCTGGGCACGTGAATTGACGTGATCGGGGGGAATGAAGTGGGGGGAAACGATGAGTGGGCTTAGGGGAAATTTTTTTTTCATTTTTTTTTTTCACATTGTAAGGAGGAAGGTAATTCATAAGGGCTCAGTGCGCCCACTGGGGGTCGATTGGAAACGAGTTGGTCTGACTGTGGTGGTATTGGATACCTGCTGTGCCGGTAGAAAAAAGGAAGGGAAAGAGAAAAGAGTTCTGCCTATCATTACCATGGCTGGTTCTACTATTGCTAGGTATGTACAGTACTTTGTCCTGCATTGTTCTACTGCGATGTTCTGCATCTGCGTCATGTACACTCTCGTACTGCTGTACAGCGCAGCGGGAGCGCAAGCTCACATTGCTTGACAGTTTCCTAACGGCCCCGACAATCCGGCTCATTCTCCCCACCGGCGACTCCGGGGAGGAGGACCTTACGTACTCCGTCCACCGCCCGCTCCTGGCAAAGTATACTTCGCTCTTACAATCGCGTAAGCCCCGCGACTCGTATGTCCTCCTCGACCCGTCGAGCGTGAGCGTTCCCACACTCGATCATGCGCTAGAATTTTTGTACACGGGGGATTACGTGCTCCCCGGTGAGCCGGGAGAGGAGGAAGAAGCTGATGACCAACCGTTGCTGCATTCCACTCGGCCAGCGGCGCATCTCCCCCGCTCCCCGCTCATGTACGCCGCTATGGCGGGTGCTATAGGCGTGTGGGGTAAGCCCGCGCCGGTGTTTGAAAAAGCGGACAACACATCGACCTACACGTCGGAGTACTTTCCCGAGCAGAAAAACGGGGAGAAGAAGACCGCCAAGGTGAATGGCAATGACCACAGCGCCCAGGGTGGTAGTAGTAGCAAGCTCAAGTTTCCGAATGGGTTGTTACCTTCTCCACCGCCGACGCCTTCGGCGTCTACTTTCCCATCCTACTCCCCAGTGCTCTCGCCAAAGACCTCCCGCTCATCGAGCCTCTCCTCCCAACCCCCCCCGAAAACCCCCGCCGTGCCCCAGGAACCCCACCACATCCACATCCTCCACACGAACCTCTTGGTCTACCGCTTCGCCAGCCTCCCAACCGTGCAAATGCCCGCCCTTTCAGCTCTCGCACTGCACAAGCTCCGCACTCAATTCGCTCAGACGCCGCTGGAAACGCTCCCATCCCTCGTCATCGAGTTCGCCCGGGAAGTATTCATCGCACGTAGCGACGAAATGGAATTGAGAGAGGCCCTGGTGGAACTGGTTGCTGGCCGGGCGCGCAAGCTCAGCTCCAAGGGGGAATTTAGCGAGTTTGTTAAAGGGGGCGGTGAGTTTGTCGTATTGCTCTTCGCCAGGTTGGCGTTGTGCGAGTGTTGATTGTTGATTCGGAATGGCGGGGGTGCTGCGGGTGAGTGAGTAGGCGTTGGGAGTTTGGTCGGTGTTTGGAGAATGAGAGATGGTATCTTTGACGAGGCCGACGAGAAGATTTTGAGAAGGATTTGGGGGTGTTAGCGGTTTTGTAGGATAGGTTTGGGTTTGATGGGTGGGTGGATGGATGGATGAGATGTTGGTTTACTTGGCTCTTTTTTTCTTTCTCTCCTTTGGCTCGTTTTGGACTGGGTTGTCGTATTAGTAGTGGCGGCGGGCGGACGGGCGCATGTTCAAGATATCCCTTGTGATTTCGTAATTTTTGGTTTTGAGCATCCTCTCGAATATTGATTGTGCGAAAGGTTAGAGAAAGTCTTGAGGGTGAGGTTGTAATTGTAGGGTAATTTACTGGAAACGGGGGAAAGTAACTTGTCTCAGCTATCGACTTGTAGTATATGTCACTTTTTGATATTATGTCCAAGGTCAACTATATGACAAATTTGGTCTATGTTCCGCCATAACCTGCCTTTATGCCAGACAAAGTGAAGAGTTGGGAAATGATCTCTGGAGTCACGATGGATTCCCTAATAGGGTATAGGGTTATGAAGAAAGGTGTTTTTTCTGCATTCGCGGAAGGGGTTGGTTAGGGGTGGTTACAGACCTTACTATTTATCTTTAAGAGGGTGAAACCTTAGTGACAGGAATAAGTGAGCAGCGAGGTCACTACTCGAGTAAGTTAGGCTGCAGAAACGGGAGATGCAGACCGCTTAGGTGCGATAGTCTAGAGTAGTCTACCGTAGTTATGGGAGATGGTTGCATATGCCTCCGTATGGCCAGTTTAGTTCTAGCAGTTTCTTTACTCAAGTACAGTACCTCCTACTCGAGTATGACCGACAACGGCGGTACAGTGCAGTAATTTACAATACCGGTACTATAGCCACGTCCGTGAAGCGCTCATGCCCTTCCTTGCACCTCGAGAACGGTAGCGACAAACAGAACAGCGAGGACCTTTGAGATGACTCCTGTCGGGTACGCCACTAGGGACACGGCAAACTCCCACTGCAATTCGTCCGAACAATAGAAGGGGGGGGGGATGGTGATACTTGAAATGCAGGTATTGGAGTTTTGCCGACGCAGCTGTACGAGTAGGCTACAGTATGAGTACGGCACTGGTGCATGAGGGAAAAGGCAAGATAACAAATGCGTGAGACAACAAACGTGCTCCTCCACCATGTCATGAAGTGATATTGTAATTCACAACTTGAGTACGGGAACTGCTGCTGTCTCTGGCATGTTGGGGGGTGGATGCCATAAGCAACAAGCTCTCCTGATTGGCAGAATTTTGAAAATTGTCGTATCTGGTAATGAGTACTCGAGTACTGATAGTCGCGTAACTTGCTGCTGGCGTGTGCGCAAGCAATACCGGTATCGGCATTGACTACTCGTAGGTTACAGAAACTTAATTATCGGTATCTTGTCTTAATGGCATGGTTCAATTCACGAGCTGATCTGCGATACGTCGATAAACTCGACTTGCTGGATACTCGTAACAAATATGGCATTCGTGAGTGGCCAGATGCTGTGTTCGAGTAGTATCAGAGCCACTTTCCTGTTCATCATGATGCGGGTGCACCCCACCAGCACAGGGGGGGCGACACAAGGAACAAAAATGGTACCTGTACTGTACTATTAGTGTTTGGAGCGATAATTACCGTACCGGCGAGTCGTGGGTGGCGAATGAGAATATTGTCGCATTCTCGGTACTCGAGGATTGTACTGAACTGCGGATTGGTCGGAGATGCGCTGGTATCATATTGCTATCATGCCCAGACTTTTTGGTTTCAAGCAGCTCAGCCTTTGTCCTTGGGTGCGGTGCTGCCAGCGCAGGGGTGGTGTGCCCCGCTTTTCTTCAGCTTTGAGGAATCTTTTCACCTAACTCCAACACATATCAGGCACAGTACCTCACCAACTTATCCTCTAGCCACCACCATTCCGAGGAGTGAAGAACAGCAAAAATGTCTGGAGGTCCTGGTTTTGTTACTAGGTTCCCTCATAATCCTGATTCCGCGGGATATAATAGCA
Source organism: Tuber melanosporum (assembly GCF_000151645.1). NCBI lineage: Eukaryota > Fungi > Ascomycota > Pezizomycetes > Pezizales > Tuberaceae > Tuber > Tuber melanosporum. The sequence goes on along the minus strand of NW_003298864.1, from coordinate 721,042 downwards.
ATAATGGTAATAACAGCAACAACACCAACATTCTTAACAATAACAGCAACTGTTTCAACGAAAATAACATTACAGTCACCGATGACCGGTCCGAAATCCCGACTTGGTTGTCTCCTCTGGACCCCAACCTTCGGCATCAGTACATCAGGGAGAACCGGGTAGAAAATGTGGGAGACTGGCTTCTGCGGATAGAGGAGTTTCGGAGCTGGCATAGAGGTGGTGGTGAGGGTGAATTGTAGAAGGTGACTATATTTTGCTCCGGCAATCCGGGGGTCGGCAAGACCCACACCAGGTGAGAGACATGATTTCGGAGGGAAAAGGAAAAAAGCGGGATGTTTTTTCTGACAAGTTGCAATTTCAGTTCACTGGTAATAGATACCTTGTGCGATGGGTCCGGCGAGGCCGGAGAAGAGAATATCGCTGTGGCATGTTTCTATTTCGACTTTGCCGCGCAAAAGGAGCAGTCAGCAACGAGTGTGTTGGGTGCTCTGCTGAAACAAGTTGTCGCTGGTTTTAGGCAAATTCCGAGAGAAATAATGGATGCCTTCGAGAAGCAGAAAAGGGTAATCGGTGGTCGCAGGCTGGAACTTCGTGAGATCGTGAACCTGTTAGGGAGCTTCTCGTCATCCCGGCGCACGTTCTTCTGCCTCGACGCGATGGACGAATGTGGTGCGGCAGAGCGCACCAAGATCCTTCGTTCGTTCCGGGATGTCATCAAAGTGTCTCCAACCACTCGAGTGTTCATGACAGGGGGACCACATGTTGGTGGTGAGGTGGAAAGGCATATCCCTGGGATAGCGGCATCAGTATCGATAAGTCCTCGAAAGGATGACATTATTCGATACATCCACACAAAGCTCGACGAAGATGAAATCTCTGACGAGATGGACGAGGGATTAGAGGCGGAAATTGTAGAGAAGATTCCGGAAAATGTCTCGGAGATGTAAGTAGGATCGACTAAATGTGAGGCCCTGTACAAGCTATCCGCTGACAGAATACATCTAGGTTTCTGTTGGTCTCTTTGAATCTCGATGCGATCCTACAGGAGACTACTATTCATGGGCGGCGAGAAAGGCTTAGGGTAATGACGGATGGGCTGGGCCTGGAAGGTGCCTACGGTGCAACATTAGATCGGATCAAGGCACAGGGAGGTCAGAAATCAAGACTCGGGATGGCTGCATTGATGTGGTTATCTCATTCGGAACGGCCGCTTGGGGCGGAGGAACTGTGTCAGGCCTTGGCGGTCAAAATCGGATTGACTGAGTACATTTACGACAATGTTTCCTCTATCGCTACGGTGTTGAGCTGCTGTCAAGGACTTGTGGTGGTGGATAAGGAAGGGTCGGCTGTCCGACTCGTACACTACACGCTCCAAGAGTATCTAACAGCTCATCCGGATCTTTTCCAGAGCCCCCACTCGACAATCGCGGAGACCTGCTTGACGTATCTCAATTCGCGACAAGTGGTGGCCCTTTCCGCCTTGGGCTTTAAGAGTGCTCAACACACATCCTTCCTCAAATATTCTTCCTTATTCTGGGGAGCCCATATGAAAAAGGAGCCCTCAGATGGTGGGAAAACGCTTGCACTGAGGCTCTTTAGCCACTACGAGTGTCATATATCGATTGAACTCCTCTTGGAAGCCATTACTGGTCGTTATTTGTTTTCGGGGTTCACCGGACTTCACTGTGCCTCCATATTCGGACTTGTTGAGATTGTGAAGGATTTGACGGAGATGGCTGGTGTTCGTATAAACAGTATAGATTATACGGGGGCTTCAGCGCTCCTATGGGCTGCCAGATATGGACATGAAGCAGTGGTGAAGCTGTTACTGGGGCGGGAAGACGTCAACCCTGATAGGCCGGATCGTGGTGGCCGAACGCCAATCTTGTTTGCTGCCAAGAATGGACATGAGGCAGTGGTGGAGCTGTTACTGGGGCGGGAAGACGTCAACCCTGATAGGCCGAATGGTTATGGCCGAACGCCAATCTTGTTTGCTGCCGAGCATGGACATGCGGCCGTGGTGAAGCTGTTACTGGGGCGGGAAGACGTCAACCCTGATAGGCCGGATGATGATGGCCGAACGCCAATCTTGTTTGCTACCAAGAATGGACATGAGGCAGTGGTGAAGCTGTTACTAGGTCGGGAAGACGTCCTCCCTGATAGGCAGAATGGTGATGGCCAAACACCAATCTGGTAGGCTCTGGCAATCGGGCATGAGGCAGTTGTGAACCTGCTACGTGCATGGGAAGGTGTCAACCTCGATATGGTAGACAAATATGGCCTTACCGCACTCTCGTACGCTGCCGGGATGGCGAGGGAAGGGTCGGGGTCAAAGTCAGATTCAGATTCAGAGTCAGATGCAGTCTTTCTAATAACATGAATGAGTGGATTTAGAGCCCTACCCGTGTGGCTGCTTAATCCTGCTCAACCCAATCCTACTGTTGGATGAATAGAAAGGCTTGTTGGGTGGATGTAGGGGCGCATACACTGTTGGCAATAATATGGAGAATCGTTGATTCTATTGTGAACGGAGCTGTCAAGATTTTTCGAGCCTCTCTTCTTTCTCCGCTCCGCGGGATGTCAGGGTCTCACTCACTGATGCAGTCAACTTGTCGGGCCATCAGTGAACGAGGGGACTACTCTCGCATGGTTTCAATAGCTCTTCGGTCACCGGAAATGCACGATATCTAGTTGGTACATCTACATACAAGAAAAAATCTTCTAACCAATCTCTCTTGCACCCAGTGAATCCATTAAGGAACCTTGGCCCAGTCCCGGTCTGTAGTACAAAACCAACAACTAAGGACCCAGGCCAAAAGTGGCGCCCTCCCCGGTTGTAAAAGTTTACCCCATACCGAGACCACCACGGCTCCAAAAGCAAGAGGAAACAAACCCCTATTAAATAAACAGCCAATCGAGCAGGTATAAATTCTCAGAATCTACAACTACTCTCGCCAAAAGCTAATCTAGCAAAATGCACCTCCCAGATGCCACCCTCATAATACCTCTATATGCCTCGCTACCGGCAGTGGTAAACGTGCCCAAGCAAACCAGCGATAGCCCCTTCATATACTCACTCAAAGGCGATCTGGTTGACGGCGTCCAGCCTGTAAACCTCACTTGGAACGCGACGACAAAAATAGTCCATCATAACCATAAACCTTCTCAAGGGAGATCCGAAGAATCCTGACGACCTGGAGACAATCATTGTTGGATAATGAGGGATGGTAAGAGTGAAGGGTTAACAGTCACCTCGAGGACAGAAAGAGTATGCCCAAGGGATATATGTATGGGCTCAAGATTAGTAGCGATGGAGATGAGGGATTTGAATACAGTCCACCGCTGAAGTAGCGAGTTCCTGAGAGCATGTTCACAAAGATCCTGCGGTGAAGGGAGGTGAATTCCACACAGCCGCCGCCCACCGAGAAGTGGATGTATTCTAGGGGGTGGGTGGAGTGGAGTAAGGGGTGTTTTTGAGGTAGTGACTAGCAGATTAGAGATTGATATTTGGAATTGGTTCTGCTTGGATTAAGAAGGTTGCGGGCCAAACTCATGTTAAATCAAGCTCGATGGTTGAAAAATGTCTGGTCAGAAAGCTGGAACAGGGGTCTGGGTTTGAGGGTGGAATAACTCGGTTGACAGTCAAGACATTTTCTGCCCATACCCTGTGTTTACGGTTTGTATGGTTTGTATGGTATTATCGTTCGAAATGCTGATGCTGAGTATGAAACCGGCCAATGCTGGTACTGTAACCACCATCACCCCACTCAGTCATAAGGATCAGCATATGACACTTGGTTGTGGGGGTGTAATCAACGCCCAGCTAAGCTTTGGATTTCCGTCGTAAAATTATCATCTGGGAATGCCCATCGAACTCACAAAACAACAGATCGGGAAATCATGTGACCCCCAGGAGGCACTGTACTCGAGTACACTCTCCACCGTAGTCGCGACGAAACTGGGCGGGCGACGAACAGGGGGGGGTATCAACCCTAACCTGGAGGATAAGGCAACGACAACCGTTCTATTTTTCCGGTGACCAGACAAAGAAATTACCACAACCTTGTTTCTTTCCTTTCCGACAAACACTCCACCCCATTTCCCCTGGATTTGATCCCCAGGGGAATTCAAAATTCGGGTTTAAATATTTAAAGTACGATATGAGTGTAGGTATAGATTCCAAGAACCAAGAAAAGCAAAGACTAATACAAAAAACTAATAAATACCAAATGAAAATGAAAAATTATTCGTGCTAAAATATACCAGTAAAAAGAATGTACCACTCCTCCTCAATGAATTGGTATGTCTTTCATCTTCCAGCTTTTGTGAGTTCAGATACTAAACTTCGCTATGGCGGCAGAGAGTTTGAGTGTGTCACGGCCGTGTCCTGCAGGGCAGGATTTGGATTACCCAGTCGTGACTGGGCTTGAGAATTCTTTCTCCTACGCTTGGCGGCTTGCTCAGAATCTTTTTGATCTCGTCGCCGTTTGAGATCTGCTAGAACTTCGCCTTTCTCTAGAACACATGCAGAATCAGAGTTCAACTGCCGCCGGTCCGTCTTTCCCTTGTCTGTTATCTGCCGTATTTGCTCACGCAAATGACTTTCCCCCTCTTCATGCATTACAACTTGCGCGGCATTTTTCTCTGCTGACATCTTTAACTTTGTCAGAACTGCTCGAAGCTTTATGGAGGATGGGCTATTGGATGTAATTGCCGATAGCGCATCTACATAAAGGTCATGGATCGATCGAGGAGTCGTTGGTGTTTTTGGCTGATATTCAATGAGATCGCGAGGGTTTTGCAAAACTGTGGGACGCGGCGGAAGAGGATGGGATGGTGGTGATGGTATAATAATCCCAGTAGTAGTATGTTGCACTGGAGAAAGCATATTAGGGCACGCATGGAGGTATAGGGCATAGCAGGGATTTAGGGCTCACATGTACGAGCAGAGTTTTCACTATAAAGTGAACCGGTAGCTAGCAACCTCTATAGAAATGATGAACCAGAACATACCTTCCTAGGACCACATCTGCGCACGATCATAGCCGACCTCCATCAGGTGGAATGCTTGGCTCTGGGAGGGAAAGTGTATTGAGGATAATAAGAGGATTGTATGGATGGATGCCAGTTGCTCGAAACCCGGCCTGGATATTGTCCTTTGTAAACGCCTTTTCATGTGCTCGTGCAAGCAGGTTTGGAAATAAGTCCTTGTCGACTGGAACTTGAAACCTATTTACTTCCTGCGAATAGTAGGTACTCATCGGAGAAAACACCCCAACATCTAAAGGCTGTAGTATATGTGAAGTATGCACAGGCAGGCATAACGGCAGTATTTTGTGCTCCAAACAATACTCAAGAACTGTGTAGTCCACATGTGATCCGAACCCATCGAATATTATCATTCTCCACTCCAAAAATACCCTACACCTAATATTAATCATTGCTATTGTATACTTGTATAAGTAGTAAAAGAATGCTCGACTAGACTTAAACATACCTCGCATAGGTTTCCGGCTGAAATATTTTTCATCTCTTTTTTTGTTTTATGCCAACCAGCTAATTGATTTTCGCCACGGAAAATAATTAGTGGTGTTAGACTGAATCCATCAGTAGATATTGACTCTACTACTGTGCAAGACTCGCATACTTGGTGTTCCTTATAAACTTGTGACTTTCGTGAAACCCTCGTTATTCGCCTTACTGCCTTCCCAATTCCTAGCTGGTATCCTTTCTCATCCAGATTGTAGATATTTCGTGGTGCGATATTGTACTTTTTAATTGCATGGTCAAGCTAATTTTTTATTAATATTAATATCCTGATTAGCTATGTATTTAATGTAATAGGTATTTTTATTTTATTTTACAAAAGTTAGAATAAGTAAACAAAACTAACCTTTGCAAAGAAATCATCCATTATATCCCAACTTTGTGCATTTGCTCGGTTTGTTGCTATAGTTTTTGCTAAGACATATTTAATATCTGGATGCCACTCGATATATCGATTTATCCAGTCACGACCGAGCTGTCTATTTGGGTCACGGCGACTGAGAAGCGAATGAGCTAGGTGGTAAAATGTGTCCCGGTCAGCAGGTATATTGGCGTCATCCAAGAAGATTAATCGCTGTTCTAGTATCGATTCTTCCACTACTGTTAGGGCCTGTATTCTTTTTGTTGACTCGTCACTGGTTTGCTGTCCCGGATTCTTTATATGTTGCCGTAAGGTTGCCTCTGATATATCATATAACTTGGCTATCTGCAGCACAACTGGTCTCTTGCTAGAAGGATTGGCTTCGAAATACCGCAATTCTGTGCGATACTGTGCTAAAGCTAGCTTTATTCGTTCTGAGCGAGTATAGTCTCTAGCGTGACTTAGATTAAATCGCAAAGTTGATATATCTTCGGAATGAATCGAGTTGGACATCATAGCGGTTGCAATTAGCTGACAAATTCGCGGAATATTAAAGGTATCGATTTACATACTTCTTGTTCCTTTCTTCTAAGCTTTTATATTTCTTCAATACGAAAATGACTATTTCTTCTGACTCTACTACCTCTGACTCAATAATTGACTTGACTTTATCTTCGTCAGAGAGAAACACCTCTGAGTTCCCGGTCTTCATTTTCTCTCTCTAATTTACATCATTTGCCCTCCCCATATTCATCGGACCTATTGCTACTAAGTGGTTTCACTACTGTCCTTTGACTTTGCCTTGTTTTGGCATATACACATGTACTCAGCCCCCTGTGCAGAGATCTTTTTTGATATTCGAATTCGGCTTAGGGCTGTCATCACCCCCTGTTCGTCGCCCGCCCAGTTTCGTCACGACTACGGTGGAGACTGTAACAGTACTTGTACTAGTACTCGTCCCAGACAAGATGTAATCGAGTATCCGGAAGTGTGGGTCGTGGGTTCGTGAGGGCGCTCAGACCTGATAAGCACGGACTTTGCGACATATATTTTGCGAATCCCCGGTTTCCGGATACTTCCTGCCCGGGACTAGCATAGACACACCAGTGGAATCGCTTCTCCGGTTTCGCCTTTAATTTATCATCAGATGAAGGCTTTCCTCGGCCCGGCCCAGGGCCGTTTTGTTAAATTTGGGCGTGATGGGGGGGATCGAAGAGCTTGGGAGGTATGATAACCATAGAATTTCACAAAATTGAGCTGTCAGGTTATGATACCGTATTTATGGTACCGCAGTTAATGAGGCCCGGGGCCTAGATTTTGAACACGAAGATGACTCAGACTGGCGACCAAAAACCCACTTTCGTCAAGTCCTGTCGCGTCGTATCTGGGAATTACACGTTGAAAAAAACTCCCCCACTTCCTCTGTGATGCCAATCGACTGGTGGTTCATCCACAACTCGGGTTTCGCGCGCAGGATCCCCTCCAGTTGCAGATTACGCGCTCCCGCCATACAAATGCCATCGCCAGATCAGGTGTAGGGTAGGGTTAGGGTTAATTGCCAAGAGCAAGGCGTCCCTGAACGTCATTTTCCATCTCGCCAAAACCCGTAATCATCATCAACCCTTTCACCACCATCCGGGAGCCTTCCTGCGATTGTCGATCATCATTGTTTCAACCCACGGTGACGCCCTATTTGCCTATTCGCCATCGGTTGCCTCAGGCGGTCGTCGTTAATATCATACTCTTTCATAGGTGGGTTATATCGCGTCGCAACTTGGAGCGACCCTTGGAGTGCTTGGGGCAAGGTTTATGAATTTACTGTTGTCATTGTTCGCGCGCTCTTGCCCTTTTCCCTATGAACTCGTGATGGATGGTTGTTCCTTAGGGCAGTTTCTTGTTTACCTCCTCATGTTTGCTTCCTTCGCCGTCTTAACCCTCCGCCTTTTCTTTTCCTCCTTGTCCACTTCACCTCACCACCTTCCCCACTCACCACCCACACGTCGTCATCATCTAACCATGTCGTTTGCGGCAGCTTTTAACTTCATCTTCAAGCCCTTGATCGACTTTCCCTCCAACATCACCGCTTCCATAAATTACGCACAGGGTATTTGCACTGCGGGAGATTCGCACTCGACTAACGCTGCCGAGGATTATCTTTCCGGAAGCGAAAAATCCACTTCCGGCTCCGAGGACGAGGACGAGTATTACGGAAGCTATCAGCAAACCAAGCATTTCGCACCACCACTTGCCACCTCTCCTTTCCCTAGCGCGACAGCCAAGTCTGTGGATCATGTGTGTTTAGCTAAGGATCTTGAGTCTACTGATCCTGCCTGTCTCACAAACTCGGACACAAAACCTGCACCCGGATTCTTTCAATTTCCCTACCAGAAGACCCACTTCGCTCTCCCATTCGTTAGCGATCTTCAGTCCAAGCTATTCACGGTTTCCGGTATTGGTGCTTTTAGTGGTCTAGAGAGAAGCAATACAGCCGAAGCTCAGCTGTTGCGTGAATCGCTCCTGGACTCTGCAGAAAAACCCGCTTTCTCTGGGGCTACTAGCTCCCCCGTCTTACCCTATTCCATCAAGCCATCCTATAGCTCTTACTCTGCTAACGCAGCTGGTTTGTCTGTCCTAAAGTATCAGATAACTGCAACAGCTAACTCTGCGCCAGTTCCCGCTTCTCCGAGATCTCAGTTAGCTTCGACTTTTCGTCCCAAATTCTGCAGATCGAAACTTTCCGTTCCCGGAACCCGTAACCCACGTAACCCATCTACCACCAGTGCCACCCCTGTAAAGGGGCCCTTCGACAATTTTGTCCACCTACCGCCTCCCTTACCATCAGACCCACTATATACAACCCTACCCCGCTCACTTTCACATCAGCGATCAGCTCCCAAAGCTACCTATTCCCCTGCGCTTGAAGTCGAGATGGCCGAGGCCATCTCCACCAGCTCCCCCAAGCCGACAGCCACCACCCCAAAAAACATCCCCTGGAACCGCGTCTATGAAATCCACGCCTCCCAACTACGCGGCCACCTCCGTTTCCTAAAGCTCCTTGCAGCAAACAAGGGCCATTCCCAGCCCCTTACGCAATGCATCTCCCGCGCAGAGACCCTCCTCAAAGATGCCGCAACTGCCGCCGCCGCATCCGGCATTTCTACCGCTGGACCGGTCCCAGCGAAGCCGGAGAAGCGCCGACGCTCTGTACGCTTCGAAGACGAAGTAGTAGCCAAAGAAGCCAAACCTGACAAGAAGAATAAAACGGCACATAAATCGATTCAAAGGCCGAAAATGCGACATGCAAAGCCTTCCAAAGCGCGGGTTGCTTCATTGCTTAGCACTCTAGGAAAGAGGTCACGGGTCAAACCTAGTGATTCTGATGATTCTAGTGCTGGGGGCGTCCTCGACGGCGAGAAGGTTATCAGGAAGAAGATGAGAAAGGAGTATTTCACTCCTGGAATGGTCTTGGAATTTGAGAGCAGCGATGATGAGGATGACGGGGAGTTTGTTCCACCTGGCGACGAGGAGGAGGAAGACTCGGAGGATGATTGCGACAGTGATGAGAGTGGAGATGCGGAGAAAGAGGATGACACCTCCCCCTCGCCGGAGGTGGACCGGAAGAGGACTAAAGCTAGGGGTGTAGATGGGAAGGATAAAGACGTCAATAGGAAGAACGTCGCCAAAGAAGGTGTCGAGGACACCACCGCAGCCAAGGACGTACCCGAATCCAACAAAAAGCGCAAAATTGTTGTTCTAAATGCTCCAGGGCAGACTGTGCCCTTGACACAGGAGGCGGGGGAAGCTGGCAGGGGGAAGAGGATTAGGCCTTCGTAGGGGGTGCAATTTAATGTGGGAGGGTTGGAGAATCATGGAGGGGATAGAGGAGGGGGCATACAGGACATGAGCGGCGAAAATTGTAATGTTCTCATGACGTGATGTTTTTTACTTTTTTTTTTCCCTGCTATTTTTTGTATGGAACTGGGTTATGGGATGGGCTCACGAAATTGTACCTGATGGGAAACGTGACACAGTTATTGGCGCATTGATGTATGCTATCCTGTATGGTACCCACCTCTTTCATATACCTATCTTTTAGGTTGAAGCTTGAAGTCTCCCGTTTCCCCGATGCTACCATCTACATTCAAAGCCTGTGACACAACGCGAGGGATCGGCAACAAAACAGAGATGACAGATTAGAGAATTTCCTATATAATAATATTCCTTCGGATATCCGATGGCTCTACTCCCACCTATTCAAGCACAAGAACTATGCAGCAGCACCTAGCTAAACACCCTCTTAAGTTATCCACGCCGGATTAAAGTTGAGCGCCTGGCTGGGAACTCCTCTCCACAGCCCACAACTCCAGCAGTAGTACTGAGCGGATAAATGAAGTTTTGGTAACCACAAATAATTCTGCCTGTATCCCCCGAATTAAGAATTCGAGTTGGTGGATGTGAGCCTAATTTCCCTGGCATGCACCGTCGCCCATTTAATGGGACCACCAGGTTAACCGGTGTGGAACCCACTACCCGCTCAAGCCAAATTTCAAAATTACGAACCGGACTCGACCTGGAATATTTGGTACCCGGGGCGGACCGCGAAGCTGTAAGCCCATTACTGCAATGCTTGTGGGGAATGGATTATGATAGTCTGCATTCCCCACCGCACGTCCCGGGCCGTGTTTGGGTCTATCAAATGCACCTTCACGAATCTGTCAGGTGAATTCAAACAATTCCATCCACCGATCCAACCGATAGCGGAGGCAGCTAGCCCAACGGCTAGCTACGCGATTGAGGAGGGTGAATTTCTAGACGGAGATATTGGCAGCCCCCCATGGATCGCAGTCAGGGGTGTCCGGCGCAAAGAGGCAGGATTCAAAGCCTCCTAGAGCAAAACAAGAGATAAGAATATCGACCAGTACAGAGATAAAATCTAGGAACATAGGGTTATACTGCTGCCCCGCCCTGGTCGGGGCATTGTCCTTCTAACCAGTAACCCAATGGCCGTTTGACGGATACGCGGGGAAGATCCTCGAACAGGTGATTCGTACGAAAAGCCCACGTGAATATAGTCCGCTCCTCACTACCCATCAAAATCTCGTGAATAGGAGAGAAGAGACTCTCAAAGAGAGAGTCCGTCAATCGACAAGTTAAGCGAATCGCGCAAATATTCCTGTCGTTCCGGGTTTTCATAGGCTAGCACGAGCATCGCTATCCGATGATCTGTAGCACAGGTAGCGTCAGTCGTCAACTTTCAGTCGGATTGTCGTTTTCCGTGAGTCGAGCTCTTTCAGTGTTTTGAGGTGCGGAAGACTCGTAACAAGGAATCTCGGGGCTAGATTGGAGGCTTGTGAGTGATGGCTCACGTGACGAATAAGCAAAGCGAGCCGCAAAAGAGCCGCAACAGCCGACTCGTTTCCGAGCGCCTGAACATACCGTGCAAAGCTTAGCCTGCCCAAAATGGATGAATAAAAAATCGCCTCTATCGTGACGGATCCGGACAGCAAATTTACTGGCCCGGACACGGTCAATATTTATGGGGTATTTGTCGCTAAGTTAAAATTGCATCTTTGTATTGTGCCAAAAGTGCGTAGATCCTGAACAAGCGAAGGGAGGGCATATCTTTTTGTTCAGATTCGCACCAGAGTACTGTACTGTACATAGGGTGAGCATAAATGAGGCGAACTCAGCTGTGATTGGAGGACGATTTGGGGGGAAACTGGAATAGCTCCAATTCTAATTGGCTGTGAGTTGCTGCCAAGACTCTGAAAGTGGAGGGGGAAAAAAGTAAGACGAAGGGTATTTACCATATCCACAAAGTGCAATATATAATATTTTGAATTTTAGAAATTGAAAACAATATATGCAGGTAGAGATATCAACAATCTCCAACAATCCTCAGCCATTCCTGGCCATCCACTACTATCTTCTACTATTCCCTGATATTTATTACTATCTACAGCCTTCCTTGACCATTCCTGGCCTTTCTCCACTTTAGTCACACCTTGCTATCTACAATGGCTAAAATTCCAAGAATCTGTCTAGTACAGCAAGGGATCTGAGACAACAGGTAATGTTTTGGTGGAAAGAAATTCAGAATTCACAGAGATTCATATGTGACAGCAAGGTATTTGGATTAGCGAAATCTGTAATAGTGAACTGTGACTGTATCCCTGGCCATCCCCAATAGTCAGTTGCTGTTTCTGGTTGTCTCTTGTTGTTCTTGGCCATTCTTAGCGATTTCCAGCAGTTGTCATGAATGTGGCTTGGCGAGGGAAAGGTTTTCAGGTGACACATGGTTATGAGTCACAGGTATGTTATTGTTTCACACATATGACTCATTCGAGTCATATGATTTATTATGTGTGGGATTTGGGATACTTTTGCACATGGCTCAAATATGAGTTATGGGACGTGTGCCTGACGAGTATACCCTGTGAGTGCGCCTAGCGAGTATGCCTTGCGAGTGTGCCTTGCGGGTAGGCCTTGCGCATATGATTTATGTTTCTCACATGACCTCTTTATAAGGTCATGGGTTTCATGCATATGACTTAGTTGAGTCATATGACTTGTTTATTGATGTTATGATTGGTTTATGAGTTTTCGCACATGACCCCACTATGAGGTGATCGGTTTGGAGCATGTGACTACTATGGTCATATGACTAGTTTGTTATGATTTGTTTTCGCACATGTGATCACTTTGGGTCACATGACTATGAGTAGGAAGAACACTATAGAAGGAGGCCGAGGAGGATAGGTTCTTCACGCTTTGTTCTAAGTACTTTTCCTACTTCTTGCACTCCGTGTCGGAAGTGAGCATAACCAATACTTGACCTCATTTCGCTCGCGATAAATACTTTATCTGCTGTTACTTGTTTGTGTTTTTCGTTTCGGGCGGTCTGTTAGAAGTTGTTGTTCTCGCTTAGAAGATACTTCAGTGTGAGATATCCGTGGCCTGGTCCCGGTAATCACTGAGTATAGTTTGGGCGAGGATGGCGTCTTCGACAGCCTCCTCCACCATGGATTCTCCACCCCCTTCGAGGATGTCGTCCCCTATTTGGTTCGACTCCAACCCCTCCTCCTCGCTTGAGACAGGCCGTGCGGCCTTGTCTCTCGCGCCCGCTACTGAGGCCGACCGTGGCCTCATCCCTACAACTACACGATCTTATGTTGCACCCAGAGGAAACTTTAAGTTTTTACAGTTCCACCACTGCCACGGGTGTCAGAACGCGGTTAACCCGCAGTTTGATGATTTGGTCCGGCAAATGGTCGCTGACGCGACCGTTGCCACGATGAAAGAAGTGGAGGTTTTGGTGAGAGGTTTCCTGATCGGGAGAGGCTGTTCAGCCACGTGTGGCTTGAACAAGGACACTACCAGAGGACTCTTCGTTCGGTTCAATTCGGACCATGGTTTGGAATATTCTCCAGCCCCCACACCCTCCCCTCCCAAAGATTCTCAGGCTGTAGTCCCTGAATCCTCCATCCCCCCCACCAAGGACAACTCGACTACTACTACGGTTGAGGCTAGCTCTTGGTCGGCTACACCTCCCCTCGCTAGGGCTGTCCAAAGCAAGATGCCCAGCTTCCTCCACCAGGCCCACAATGCCGGGACCAGTTCCTCGACTCCCTCCTTTCTGGCAGGAATGTCTTCAGGTGAAAGGGCTCTTTACGAAACCCCTAAGTTCAAACTGGACGACCCTAATGACGAGGATTATAACCCTCCTGCCTCAGGAACATGGCGCCGGACACGGTCGGTATCTCCTATTAAGTGATCTGCTGCTCCTCTCCTTGGACCCCATTTTTTGAGAGCTATCAACGTTGATGAAGGACGGAAAAAACAGGTTATTCCTGCTCTTCCTAGCCTACCCCTGAACGTTCACCAAGGGCGCTTAGCTATCCCTCCACCTGTGGTGCTCCCATCAACAATCGAGGCCACACCCTCTTCTCCATCCCCGCTAATGACTGAGGATGTCCTACCCACCTCTGAGGTGTTGGCTAGGGACACTCCTATGGAACTGGATGGTGGACACAACTCGGAAGTGACTGGTTTGGGCGACAGCATACACACCCATTCACCAGCTATGGGTTCATCACCTCCACCTATTATTGGACAATGGGTGTCACCTCCCAGAGGCCAACTAGAGGGTCCCTCAGCAGCCCCCAGTGGCGGTTCAACCCCACTGGAAGTCCAACTCCCCGAAACCCAACCTGAGGACGCCGACACTATGGTGGCTCAGGCGGACTCGATCATGGCTGGTGTCTGTGAGATGCTGGATGCTGGTAGGACTCCCTCTCTTGGACCCCGCTCAGGTAGTGTAATAGGGTCCATGTTAGAAGGCCTGGAGGATATCCGGTCTGGCAATACTCAACTTCTGCTCTCATCGGAATCCGGGTCAATTGAAGATGACACAGTACAGGACGTACGAACTTGGATGAACAGTGGCCCCACCTTCGACGATGAAGGTCCAAGGAATGGGATAAACTACTGGAGTCGAGTTCATGTCTTGGAACGGGCAGTAAAAGCACTGACCGACATTGTTGGCAAGTAAGGAGAGGAAATTGAAGCCCTTCAGGTAAAGTTGTCCCCCCGCTGCCGCCCCCCTCCTGCTGTACCTCGAAGCACCTCCCTTGTTTTTTCAGAGCCGACCAAACCATCCCCTACACCTGAAAAAAGGGAAGCCTCTACAGAGGCTCCTACTGCTAAAGCCTCTTTTACCGAGGTAGTAAAAGGAATGGCATACGTACCAAAGCTCCCCACGGGCCCACAGGAACGGGTACGTCATGCTCGGCCCGCACCAGTGGCCTCATCCCACCAATCCAGCAGCAACGGCAGCTCTTCCAGTGAAGGGGGGGTAGTCTTGCGAGTAGCCCATGAAGGCGAAGGCAAGTCTGTTCACAGGGAAAAAGAGGAGGGGGAGGACCAAGATAAAAAGAAAGAGCGAAGAAAGCGTGGCAAACGCCTGAGTGGTGGTGCCAGAAGGAGAAGAAAGGCTGCCAGAGAGGCTGGTAAAGAAAGGGAAGTGGCGACCCCGGCCAAGACTCAGGAGAAGGCTGATGAACAGGAATCGGCTCCAAAGGCTGCGATACCAGTTGCTACGACGGCTCAATCTGGGCCAGCAGCCCTGGCCAGCATCAAGGTAGGCGCGGCTCAGACACGACAGGAATACCGACGGGTACCGATGGGGCCCCCAGACCCACTGAACTCGGTACCACCACCACTGCGCTCATCGCCAGCCCCAAATGCTAGAGGAAGGCACATCACCATGCGCTTCGCCACTCAAAAGAAAGTTGCCCTGCCAGAGGGTGTCGATATTGAGACAATCCGAAATCGGATTAATGTGACCTTTTCCAATCAGGGAAAGATTTGGGGAAATGCTCCTTATATTCACGCAGGGCATGTCCGGCCAGAAATTGGATGCATCTTCCAGACTTTAGCGGCACACTCCGTGATAGAACTAGGCAACAGGTTGGACAAGGCCAGAGTCGATCTGCTTAGGGAATTGTCACTCCCGAAGTTTGAATTCCAGAGGAACCTGTAAAAGGTGAAGGTTTTTGTTTCTGGTATTCTGCTTGCTGACACAGGATGAGGATCGATTTGGAGGGTGGAAGGATGGACTGGAAGCGCGGCCTTTGATGGCCTTCGCACTGATCTGGAGCAATCCAATACTGGTGTAGTTACTGTTTCCCGGCCCGATATTATGGGGTCCATACACGCCATGAGACAGGTCAATGCTGCAAGTTGCGGCATCCGCTTCGTGGTGGAGAATAATGAGGCCATCAAGGAAAGACTGGCAGAGGGAAAGATTTGGTTGCGAGGGGGAGCCCGCAATGTCAGAGTCTTTGAAGAGCATCGCCCCCTTAAGGTATGTGGTAGGTGCCTGGAAACTGGCCACTTCGAGGCAACATGTGGCCGTCCCCCTCGATGCCGATTCTGCTTCAGAGAACACTTCTCTTGGGAGCACATGTGTAGCAAGCTGGCTTATCCAGGAGGAGTGGGTCAGGCCTGTGGACATACCAGGAGACAGTGCTGATTGTGCGACAGGATGGACCACGTTACAGGATACGAGCGATGCCCAGGCATCAAATTGTCGTCCCCGACTCCACCTTCCTCGCCTGTTGGACAAGGAACGGCAACACCGACAAGACCCATGAAGGAACCCCTCAGAAAACCGGAACAGCAGGGCATGAGAGCAGAAAGGAATAGAAGGAGAAAAGGCCACAGCCGTGAAAGGTCCCCGACATCCAGGCTGGTCAAAATCTACAGCGACGAGGAAGAGGAGACTTGCCGCCGTAAGACGGAAAAGGCTAAAGGCAAGGAACTGGAACGGCCTTCCCCCTCCCCGGCACATGGGATTCTAAAAACTAAGGCTGGCAACGCCACCAAGGCCCCTGATGAGGAAATGAGTTGGGTTGCCCGGGATCCGGATACCGGCTCCGCCTAGGCCTCTGGCCCTTGTGGCCCCAGTGGATCAGTCGAAGCCCCCTTTTAATGCTTATTACGACAATGGCATTAAACGTGGGGAGGAGTAGTCGTAATAGGGTGCTGGCGTTTGATTTGTTTTCCTTTGTTGATTTGTCTTTTATTGTTGAACCTCCTGTTGATTGAGAGGGACAACATGTACCAGTGGATGTTGATGGGTGGGATTTGTTTTCCTTTGTTAAAGAGTCAGGTGTTGAGGTATTTGTTCGGTCTCATATTTGTGGGCTGTTTGAGGTGGTGGGGCATGGAGAAGGCAGTGCGCAGATTGGGTATTGGGAGAAAGGGACAAGGAAGGTACTCGCTGGAGTTTACTTTCGACCTGGCTATACCAAGGACCAGTTTATCCGATGGTTGGATGAGCTAGGGGAACCTGATATTGCGTTTGGAGATCTCAACGCCAGGCATCAAGACTGGGACCCCAACGCGGACCAGAACAATACAGGTGGATGGTGGCTGAAACAGTGGTTTACGGCCCCAGCTTGGGATATGAATATGGTACCGCCGACAGTGCCAACCTTTCGAGATATTTCCAGAATCGACCTTTGCCTGCACCGGACACCGTATGTCCGACATCGATACATGGACACTGCTGGCTGTGAGCATAGTGTTCAAGCCCTTAAGTTGAAGGTAGACCTTCCGGACAACATCATGCGTCAGAGGCCGGCTTGGAAGAAAGCAGTCTGAGAAAAGGTTGGGAAGCAGCTGGATGCCCTTGATGAGGTGGGAGATGAGAAGTTATGGGAAGGGGTGAGGCGTGTGGTGGACGCGCTCCCGCGGGCCTCCGTTGGCAGAGGTCGGTGCGAGTGGTGGACACCAGAGCTGGAAACGATGAGGTTAGATGTAGCTCGGCTACGATAATACTCCAAGCACAAGGCGGAGCGGAAGGAGGACTACAAACTGGTCAGGAGTGTTTACCGGGCTTGCCTGTTGAGGGCCAGGTTTGAACACATCAGGACCAAGATAGCTGAGAGTCAGGACTCGGACATTTTTCAGCTAGCATGAAAATTGGAGGCCAAGCGAACACTTCCCTCCATGGCCAGACCAGATGGGTCCTACGTCATGACACATTCCGACATCAGCGACCTGATTGCACAACAGCTATCCCCTGGCGATCCTGCCCCTTGGAAGGACTCCATGATTGATATGGACAGTGCTCAGGAAATGGAGATCGCCCTTGCTAGGTCCCCTACGAACACGAGTCCAGGTGAGGATGATATTGGGTATCCTTTCATACGATTCTGGAAGCAAAGGGATACAACAACTCTGAGACGTTTGGTTGACTATGAGTTAAGTCACGATATTCAGGATTGGCATCGGGCAGAAGTAGTGCTGATACCAAAGATTGACAAACCCAGATATGATGTCGTCAAATCGTGGAGAATGATACACCTCCTCCCGACACCTGCAAAGGTGGCAGAACGCGTGGTCCTGCTGAGACTAGCCACGTGTCTTGATCTGGGGGAGACACAGTTTGGTTCTTGACGGAAGAGGGGAGTTCACAACGCCATGGCGGTGGTCTTTGAGTTCCTACGGCGTAATGAGGGCTATAAACGGCTGATCTTGTCCATGGATGTTGAAGGAGGATTCGATAACATTGATGTTGACCTCCTGCCAGACTTCCTGGTCGCCCGGGGATGTCCGTCAAACCTGTATCAGTGGGTGCGAAGGTGGACTTCCTGTCGGTCAATTCGCTTCCGGTTTAATGGATGCGTCTCTAAGACCTACTATGTCAGCAAAGGGGTGCCTCAGGGCTCACCTCTCTCTCTGTTTCTCTTCGGAGCCTACATAGCGGATATATTCACGCTGCCAATGCATTACTCCCCCGGGGTCCGACAATTGGTGATCTCATACGTTGATGACGGGGTCATCATGGTGGCTGCAGATTCTTGTAACGCTGCCCGGTACCATGCGGGAGAAATTTTTGCGGACTGCGATCGTATAGCAAGGGCTAGGGGGATGGGGTTTAGTGCCCTCAAGACCCAGTGGATCGGGTTTGGGGACAGGGCGTGGGGAGGAATGGAGTTGTTAGGAGAAATGGTTTTACCTTCTGAGGATTTGCGGGTTCTTGGTTATAGGTTTAATGTATTTCTTAACTTTTCTTCTCATGTAAAGTATTGGTTGGAAAGGGGGTTGGGTGTTAAGAGAAGGATTTCGGCATTGGGGTGGAGGTTTGGGAGTGTTGGAGGGCTTGGGGCATGGGAGACTTACCGCTTGGTGCAGGCAGCCTACCTTCTGACCGTGTATTACGGGCTTGAGTTTGTAACCGACCATGGGTTGTATGTGAAACAGATTCAGGTCCACGTCAACGACTGCCTTCGATCTGTCTTCCGGACCCCTATGAGACTGGCAAACAATATACTGCTGGCTGAGTTCAGAACACCGCCTATTACGATCCAAGGAAGGTATCTGCAGAGGAGGTACTACAGCCGATTTATTAACTACCGGTACTGTGATCAACACCCGTGGTTCAGTGAGATACGGCTCGATTGGAAGCAGGAGGGGATGGTGGCACATCGGCAGAGCTCGGACAAAAAACTCACCTGCTGCCCCACAATTACGATCGGAAAAGGCAAGGCGGTAATGGCTGCATGCCACCGTTCGCTGTACACAGATCTGTGCAATTCCTCGGACGTGGTCATATACACGGACGGGTCCAAGACCTCTGAAGGGGCTGGTGTGGCATGGGCGGTATTTGAGAAAGGGGCCTTGACCTGTGTTGACGGGTGCTCAGTTCCCCAGTCATGGAGGATCGTGGAATGCGAACTGTTTGCAGTTGTCTGTGCACTCCGATATGCCCGAGGGATGGCCAAGAGGTGCCCGGTCCATGTGTTCCTGTACTGCATTCCTGCCCTCACCCTGGTAGACGGGATATTTTCGGAAGGAGATTTGGCTGAACTGTGTGAAGTTATAGCACCATTGCTTAATACGTTTAGCCCTGTCAACATCAGCTGGGTTCCGGGACACATGAGCATTGGCGGCAATGAGACAGTGGACCAAAAAGCTAAGGCCTGCGTAAGTTGTCCATCGCGGCCTCTGAGCTGGGAAGGGGTAAGCTTTGGGATCGGGCATGCGGCACTGGCCCGGGAATTGCGAAAGGCAGAGTGGGATTCATGGCACGACAGGGAGGGACACGGGTATTATGCTCGTGAACCTAGGGCACCTCGGCATCTTTGAGGCCTCACCCGTATGGACTCCTATGTTTTACTGAGAATTCGCAGCGGGACTGGTCTGGTCGGGCATGACAGCTGTGAAGGGAAGGATGACAGACACCACTGGACTAAGTGCCCTCGATAGGCTATAGGACGCCCTGCTGATGAGGACTTGTATAAGGATTCATCGGTATTGCGGTGGAAATCCTGGTGGATGAGTCATAGGTGGTTAGGCTTGGGGATTCCCTGACATGTTGAGAAGGTGGACGGGGATCTGGTAATAGGGGTAACCCCTTTGACGGCATACTAATGGTAGAAAGAAGTGGCCGGTTGGCAACGGTGAAGGATCCCAGGACCTGCACCCGGTGCGAAAAAAGACACGATGGCAGTGGATGCGTTCTACTGGGATTGGTAACCATGCCGAAGAAATGGTTTCTCTTGCCTGACCAATAACGCTGCGACTGTCCCTGCTGTGGGACTGTAATTTCAGCGACGGCCCCCCAGAAACGAGTCACCTTCGCCGAACACTTTGAGAAAAAGCCCCGCTGTTTACAGACATGTCACGATCGGTTTTGGTATTCTCAGCACCAGCAATGCGACGAGCTGGACCTCGCGACTCGGACGTTGGTGGTTTTATGATGGAGTAAGACAAATGGGTTGTTAAAAGTGAAGAGTTGTTTATTTTGTGGGATGGTTCTGGCCGAGGGGTACGTGGACTTAGGACTACATTATAAAAGGACAGAGGGGTGTTGGGATAGACTGTATGTTCCCTTTGCAGAGTACATGGGACAGATTATGTTGGAGGCGGATAAGGGTGAGGGTATAAGACGGTGGCTGGGTAGCGAGGTGGGGAGACGCGTTAATCTGGGGCAGTACTAGTTGCTGCGAGCGCCCGTGAGCCCATTGAGGTAGTGATTTTTGGATTTATATTTGGGGGGAGTGGTTGCGAGGCGAAATGGTTCGCAGTAGTGTATTTTAGATAGTTTGTTTTATGGGGCGAGGGGGAGACTGGTCGTATGCCGGTGTCGGCGGTACTAGTATAAATAAAATTAGATTGAATTCTAAGTACTTTTTGTAACCGGTATGGGTACTCGGTTATTGGTTTTGTTTTATGTTTTGTTTTAAGTATTGCTTTGATACTTGGTTTGTATTAAGTATCGTTTGATACTTGGTTTTGTTTTATGTTTTGTTTTAAGTATCGCTTTGATGCTTAAGTAATTTTACCAAAGTGTATCGATTGATACCTTTGTTTAGTTTCGTTCATGGTAGACATGAACAGATTTGTGTATTTAAAGACCACCTGTTTCTATGATAGAAAAGGCAGACATCGACAGACAGTATTTCAATATACTTGGTTGAACGGTTACTTCTTGTTCTTCAGTACACCTCCGAAGCCTCCTTTAGTTCCCAGCTCTCGCCTCCTCTCTGGAAGAGCAGGCCACCTGCCAACTATCTTATCTAATACCAATAACGTGATTAGCACCTTGTGAACACGTTACACTTTTCCTCGTCCTTGCCGTTGCTTCGCCCCAAGTGTTTCTTTCACACTCATGATGGGCCTTGATGCCTTGGATTCTGGGGGAGATATCTGAGTTCGCTTAGTAGTTCCTGGAGTCTTTGGTGTTGAGGTCTGTTAGGTTTTGGGTAGTGGATTACTTGTTTGCGTCTCGTTTCGTTGCCTGCTGGCTATTTCACGATGCTGGCACTTCGAGCTATTCATCACGGTCGCTTATGAGCCCTTTTCAGTAAAATGTCTTCAGCTTCCTGTCTATCATCTACTTGCAGGTTTCGTGTTCGATTGGGGGGATTGAACATTGTGTTTGAGGGGATCACCCGTGTCGTTCTCTGGTCCAGCTCATGTTTCTTGTCGGGTTCTAATGGAGTCCTTACTTCTCACGATACAAAACGCACTTGGGTTAGACTGATAGCCTTCCAAAGTTTCAACTCATCATACCGGTCACATCATTCCTCAGGTGGCGGGGCGGTACCCGCTCAGCTCCTCGTTACGTTTTTGTTTCTACTGTCGGAATCCTACTATGTTGTTTATAGCCGTTCTCTTGGAGTTTTTGTCCTTGTGGCATTTACGGTGATTCAGTCAGGTGTCTCCTCCTCGCCTTCGTGGGGATGGCTTTGACCCTGAAAAGACTTACCCCCTCGTGTGGCTTTTCATTGCTGCCTGGGGTGGTGTGGGACCAGTGGCTGCCAGACACTCGCGTTGTCGGTGTGTTTGGGTTGTTCAGTTGTGGATTGTGGTTGGCGGCTTCACCCATTGCAAGTAGGGCCTAGCTTCTATTTATCTGCTGCTGTTCATTCGCCCACCCCCTCCCTGTCACATCAGTTGGGGGCACCTCTTGCCCATTGTTTGGTCTCAGTTTCTGGACCTGTGGGGCTCGGTTAGGCTGGCTCTACCTAACCTTTTCAAGACTTGGTTAGACTTTGGTTCCGCTGGGTTGGATGGTCTGGCTTGTACCAGTACCTTTGGGTACTAGTGCTACATGCTTTGTAGCTCCTGGCTGTGGCTAGTGGGCCGCGCTCAGCTATGTGAGGCTGGGGGATGGGGCTTTGTTGGGTGGCCAAGACCAGTGGCTGCTTAATGGAGACAGGTATCAGCTGTCCCGTGGCTATTGGATGGTTAATCTGTCTGAGAGACTGGTGGGGCTGGATGGGCTCTGCGGCGCCTGGTGTGTAGGGCTTGGGGGGGGCTGATTGGGGGGGAGAGGCACCAGCGAGTACCAGTCGGGCCTGCGTCAGGTTGGGCGAGGTATAATTAAGTATTTCCAGTCTGGCTTCGGCTGTTGGGTGAAGCTGCTGAGTGCTGTAAAGCTCCCTGATGGACCTGTTGGCTGATGGCCACCTGGGCGGATAGTGGGTTGTGACCACCTGGTTGGACATGTTTGGGTCTTGCATGCTGGGTTTTGTGGGGTTTGTTTGGTTTCTTTGGTTTAGTTCTGGGTACAGCAGGAGGAGACAAGGCACCATGGGTGGGAGATAGGCTCCACTGACCTTTACGGTCTGTCACTACCTCTATGTATTTTATTTGTTTATAGTAGTTTTTGTTTGGGGGACAGGCAGCAGGTACAGGTCCTCCACATCGGTACGCTCCTCAGAGGCAACCAGTAAAGAGGGTTCATAGGGTCGATGGCCAGGCATGTGGTTGTGAGAGGTGGACATGTTGGTTACCTCTTGCCTGCTGTTGTGTCGCCTGTAGGTTTAGTTTGTGTATTTTGTTGGGTTTTCTACTGTGGTAGAGATATTATGGGATGGTATTTGGACTGGGTGGTAGTGATTTTTTGATTGTTGGATGAGGAACCTGGTTGGATTGGTCTTTTGCTTGGCTTCGGCTATGCTTAGTGCTGGTTGGCTTCATACCAGAGGGGCTACGGACTTGGATCGGGGCGGGCACTGGGTTGTTTGATGGTCATGTAATTAGTTCTCGTGCGGGCATGACTCGGGGATGGCAGGTGCGGGGCCATAGACTTATCTAGCTTAGGATTAGTGGTATACCGGTTAGCGGTATCCCTGTGCCGGCGGGGGCTCGTCATATACTAGGGTTGGCGGTACGCGTTTAAATAAAATTACATAGAATTCTAAGTACTTTTCCTACTTATTACTTTAACGAATCTAAAAAGACTTTTATGATCTTTATCTTCATTGCAACTATATCGTTACGCCAAGGAAAGCCCTTCACTCAGAAGAGTTAGAGAAAACTAATGATAGGCGTTTCCAACAGAAGACAAAGGTCTTGTACTATCAATAACGTAGGCAGAGGCCTAGTGCTATCGTAAGACGAAGAAAGAAGGAGAAGAAGAAGAGTAGTAATGTTCTGCATCGCTAAGAACTAACTATCCGAGGAGGGATTGTTACATTACAAAGTATCACCTAGCACCACATCAAACGATACAAGACGGCATTCCTCAACCCAGACAGGGAAGGAGATATCGACATTGATGATTAAAACCTTAACCTAGGGGGATTCAGCAATGCCCTAGATCAAGTTTCAGCAGAGCCCTCAAGGGCAGCAAGCCCAGTAACTCCAGAGAAAGGATCACAAGTCAATAGCTCTTATGCAGGAACTCTACGACCTAAGAGAATGTTGGGATCAGCAGTACCAGGGCCACCAGCCTCAGACGCTCCCACACCAGGTACTAGTGTAACGTGTTCGCAAAGTGCTAATCACGTTATCGGTAAGGGATACGATAGTTGGCAGGTGGCCTGCTCTTCTGGAGAGGAGGCGAGAGCTGAGAACTAAAGGAGGCTTCGAGGGTGTACTGAGAAACAAAGAAGTAACCGTTCAACCAAGTATATTGTAATACTGTCTGTCGAAGTCTGCCTTTTCTATCATAGAAACAGGCGGTCTTTAAATACACAAATCTGTTCATGTCTGGCATGAACAAAACTAATCAAAGGTATCAATTGATACTCTTTGGTAAAACTCCTTAAGTATCAAAGCGATACTTAAAACAAAACATAAAACAAAACCAAGTATCAAACGATACTTAAAACAAACCAAGTATCAAAGCGATACTTAAAACAAAACATAAAACAAAACCAAGTATCAAACGATACTTAAAACAAACCAAGTATCAAAGCGATACTTAAAACAAAACATAAAACAAAACCAAGTATCAAACGATACTTAAAACAAACCAAGTATCAAAGCGATACTTAAAACAAAACATAAAACAAAACCAATAACCAAGTACCCGTACCGGTTACAACTAGCATACTTGGAATGACTGAAAATCAATTTCAGGCATTTCTAGCAGCAACATGAAATACAGGACAAGGAAATATCTAGCGACTGAAAGTAAAAGAACCTGATACATACGAAGGAGCTGAAGATAAGCTACAAACATTACAGGTGCAATGCGAAGGGTATTTTGCTGTTAAGGGATATGGAGAACACCACGATGAGATCAAGATTCCATATGTGGAATCTCTGTTAAGAAGACTTGTGGGAAAATAGATCATGCCCTTGCAAGATGGAAGGAAGCAAAGGGAATAGGTCACATATGAGGAGTTCAAAGTGACACTTGTCGAACAATTCGGAGATCCCAACATCAAAGAGACAGCAAGCCGAAAGCTGGAAAAACTCCAACAAGGAAAACAGACCTTTTTAGCATACTGAAACGAAGGCCGATTATTGGAATACAAGGCAGAGTTTGATGATGCTATTCTCTACATTATCCTACTGAGAAACTGCAGTGAAAGACTCCAAGAAGTGTGGGGAATCTCTGATACGTGTTATACCACAGCAGAAGGATTTGCAAGGTGGGCCATTGATAAGGAAAGCAAGCTAAACATGGTTCGAAACAACTTGGAAAACACTATAGCACACAGGGTGTTCTTAGCATCCAGGAATGTAGACGGAACCTTCAAACAGCACGCAGCTAGAGGGGAAAGTTGAGCATTACCGTCAGGCGAGCCAATACAATTGGACAAATCAAGAGCAGGACCTACTCTCAACCTGTCTAAGGAAGAATACGCCAGAAGATTGAATGAGAAACTCTGCTTAAGGTGCGGAAAAGCAGGACAGCGGATACAAGAATATAGAAGCCGACCCGACAGTGGATACCAAGGTACCAGAGCTGCTGGAAATAATCGCTTCCAAACTCAAAAGAGGAGCAACATTCGCAAAATGATTGCAGAAGATATACCGTTGGAAAACGACGAGCGCCCCCAGTACACGGTGGTCTGGGAGACCCAAGATGTGGACATGGAAAACCCATCAAGTTAGCGAACTACTATGCGGCACTACACACGCAAAGAGGAGAAGAAGATGCAGATCATGTGATGATCAAGATGAAGATACAGGTAACAATCCCTTCTTGTATAGTTAGTTCTTGGTGATGGGGAACGATACTTCTCTTCTTCTGTTTCTTTCCTGAGTCTTACCATAGCACTAGGCCTCTGCCTATATTACCAATTGTACAAGACCTTTGTCTTAGACCGGGAATGCCTATCGTAAGCTTTCTTTAACTCTTCTTCGTGAAGAGCTTTCCTTGGGGTAATGATAACGTGGCAATAAAGATAAAGATTGTGAAGGTGTTTTATATTCGATAAAGTAATAAGTGGGAAAAGTACTTAAAACAAAGCGTGAAGAACCTATCCTCTACAGCCGTATCGGCCTCCTTATATAGTGTTCTTCCCGCCCGTGATCATGTGACCCAAAGTGGTCACAGCTGCAAAACCAAATCATAACAAACTAATCATGTGACCAAGGTGGCCACATGTTTGAAACCCATGACCTTATAGTGAGGTTTTGTGCAACAGCTCATAAACCAATCATAATACAATAAACAAGTCATATGACTTAACTGAGTCATATGTATGAAACCGATGACCTCATAACAAGGTCATGTGCAAAACATAAATCATATGTACAAGGCATACCTACAAGGCATACTTGCAGGGCATACTCACCAGGAGCATGTCCCATGACTCATAGTTGAGCCATATGCGAAAGTATCACAAATCCCTGACATAACAAATCATATAGCTCGAATGAGTTATATGTGTGAAACAATAACATACCTGTGACTTATAACCATATGTTACATGAAAACATTTTTTATGCCAAGCCACGTTCGTGACAATACATAACGAAAAAGATGAAGAAACAACAATATATGCAATGCTCGACTCAGGGGCTACCAAAGATTTTATCGATAAGGATATCTGCAACAAATACGGCCTCCACACCAAAGAAGCAAAGAAAGCGAGACAGGTCTACCTAGCGGATGGAAAGCCAAGCGCAATAGGGCCTATAACTCATAAGGCTACAGTACCTATGGATATTGACAGCCATAGGGAAATAGTAACCTTTCAGGTAGTATATCTCAAGAACCATGAGAGATTCCTCGGGATGGCATGGTTGCGAAAACATAATCTGACAATCATTTGGAACAAGAACAAGAAGACCTTTACAAGCGAACTATGTGCGACACTATGTCTTAACAGTTCGTCTGTGGTCTACGTGACATCGGTTCGAGAAGCGGAAGAAGAAACTTTGAATGCAAAGTTGGCCAAGATGCGGCAAGATAAGAGAGTCTAGATGAAAAAACTGGACCAAGAGGCAAAAGTGCCTACTGAGGGTTTTAAAGGGGCAGCAGGACACGACCTGTATGCCAACAAAGAAATCAAGATACCTGCCAACAGGCAGGCAATAATAGTGACAGGAATAGCCATCAGACTACTAGAAGGCACCTATGGACGGATAGCACTCCGTAGTGGTCTAGAGGTCAAATATCAACTCATGACTATGGCAGGGGTGATCAACGTTGACTATACAGGTGAAATCAAAGTAGTCCTGGCCAACCTGGCTCAAGAGGACTAAGAAGTCCAAAAAGGCGATTGAATCGCACAGTTGATTATCGAAAAAATCGACAAAGAGGATCTGCACGAAGTAGATCAACTGGATGAAACCAAAAGAGGAGACAAGGAATTTGGAAGCTTGGACCAAAACAAGCCTTGTAACCGGTACGGGTACTTGGTTATTTGTTTTGTTTTATGTTTTGTTTTAAGTATCGCTTTGATACTTGGTTTGTTTTAAGTATCGTTTGATACTTGGTTTTGTTTTATGTTTTGTTTTAAGTATCGCTTTGATACTTAAAGTGTTTTACCAAAGTGTATCGATTGATACCTTTGATTAGTTTCGTTCATGCTAGACATGAACAGATTTGTGTATTTAAAGACCGCCTGTTTCTACGATAGAAAAGGCAGACTTCGACAGACAGTATTTCAATATACTTGGTTGAACGGTTACTTCTTTGTTCCTCAGTACACCCTCGAAGCCTCCTTTAGTTCTCAGCTCTTGCCTCCTCTCTGGAAGAGCAGGCCACCTGCCAACTATCGTATCTATTACCGATAACGTGATTAGCACCCTGCGAACACGTTACAAGCCTGATACAACAAAAGGAATTGAGATCAAACAGATCACAGCACAAGCCTTTGGACGGTACGATCAAGGAGGAGATAAAACAGGAATTCTCAAATAGACATACGAAGACCACAAAGCGGTCCTAGCGAAAATCAACATCAACCCGGATCTAGCAATCCAAGACAAGAAATACCAAAGCAAAAAGGGATGGCAAGAATTGATTCCAAAGGAATATCATCAATTCATGAACCTATTTCAAGAAGAGGAACCTATGAAGCTACCACCTCGAAGACCAGGAATTGATCACCAAATTTAGCTGGACAAAGATGAGAAAAGTGGAAAAACAAAAGAGATTTCCTCCAAGAAGTTATACTCACTAGGAGAAGCGGAGCTCGAAGAACTTAGGAAGTACATCAAGTAAAACCTAAAGGGAGGATGGATCAGAGACTCCTTGGCATCAGGAGGATCCCCAATACAATTGATCAAAAAGAAATATGGAAAAATGAGACTCTGTGTAGACTACCGAGCTCTCAATTCAGTTACCAAGAAAGAACGATATCCACGAACCATAATTGGAGAGGTACTGGATAGACTACAGTCAGCAAAATACTTCACCAAGCTCGATATCAATGATGCATACCACAATATACGCATCAAGGCAGGAGACGAATGGAAGACTACATTCACCTTGAGATACAGAATGTTCGAATACTTGGTTATACCTTTTGGGTTAACCAATGCACCGGCTTCATTCGAAAGATAGATCAACAATGTACACAATAATTACCTCGATATATGTTACATCGTATACTTGAATGACGTACTCATCAACTCGGAAAACATGCAACAATAACAGAAGGATTTCAGCAATATCATGGCCATAATACGAGGATCAGGAATGAAGATCAATACCCACAAAATGCGAATTCCATAAAGAGGAATCAGAATACCTTGGGTTTATCATCAATCGAAGCAGGGTCAAGGTCGAACTAGTCAAAATGGCAGCAATATGGGACTGGGCCAAATTAAATAACAAAACCGATGTTCAATACTTTATGGGATTCTGCAACTTTTATCGAAGGTTTATAGATGGATTTAGCAGGCATGCAAAACCACTCAATAACCTAACAAAGAAAGACAAGAAATGTGAATGGGGAGAAAACCGAACAGAAAGCATATGATGAAATACAAACGCATCTAACATCGGTACCCATACTGGTTCATTTCGACCCAAACCGAAGGACAATAATCGAAATAGACGCCTCAAAATATGTGTGCTCAGGTATACGATCGCAACAATGCGAAGATGGAAAATGGAGGCCAGTGTCTTACCGATCCAAGATAATAACTCCTGCAGAGTGCAACTACGACATTGTGAACAAAGAACTATTAGTGATAGTTCAAGCATTGAAGGAATGAAGGAGATAAGTTCTGAACAAAGACCATCCAGTGCAAGTTCTAACCGACCATAAGAATCTGGTCCTGTTCATGACTACGAAAGAACTTAATGACCATCAAATAAGGTAGGTGGAACACCTCAGCAAATACAACTTCTAAATTGAATACCAGCTAGGCAAAGAGAGCTGAAAGCTAGATACTCTGGCAAGGATTGCAAGCGACAAACTACAAAGGAAAGAAGATGAAAGGATCAAACAAAAAACACAATCACTATTACCAAAAACCTACTTCGAGATAAGGGAGGTTATCAAATTCACATCAATGGAGGAAAGGGAAATTGAGAAGGCAAACAAAAGAGACAAAATAATTCAAGCAATAAGAGAAGCATTGAAGGAAGGAAAAAAGGAGATGAAAGGAATTGCTCTGGGTTTATACCAATAGGAGGATGGAAACATGTGGTACGATGGAAAAAGAAGAGATAAGGACAGACATCATATGACAACACCCCGATATCCGAACGGCTGGACAGGGAGGAACTGCTAAAACTACAGAATCGATCACGAGGTTATTCAATTGGCCAGGACTGTGCGAAAATGTCAAATGATATGTCAAAAACTGTGACATATGCCAAAGGATGAAAAAGGCTAAACACGTACCTTATAGATTACTGAAATCGAACAAAGTTCCCGAACGACCATGGGAAACAATTACTATAGATTTCATCATGGACTGACCTACATTGGAAAATTCCGATAGCATCCTGGTTGTGGTAGATCGTCTGACCAAAATGAGTCATTTCATTCCAGTCAGAAAAGATATCAACACGAGGGATTTTATACAAAACCTCTTTTGAGAAGTCTTCTGACTTCATTGCCTCCCAAAGAATTTCATTACTGAGCGAGGAATACTATTCACATCAGGTCTATAGAAGAATGTAAATGGAGAGATGGGGATAAAAAACAGCCTGAGTACAGCATTTCACCTGCAAACGGATGGACAAATGGAATAGGTAAATGTGATACTCAAACAATATTTATGGGCCTACGTCAATTACCAACAAGATGATTGGTACAAACTGCTATCAATGGCTGAATTCACATAAAGCAATGGAAAGGAAGAAATGATCGGCACGACACCCTTC
Organism: Tuber melanosporum; assembly: GCF_000151645.1. Lineage (NCBI taxonomy): Eukaryota > Fungi > Ascomycota > Pezizomycetes > Pezizales > Tuberaceae > Tuber > Tuber melanosporum. The sequence continues at coordinate 691,085 of NW_003298864.1, read as the reverse complement.
TTCGCGAATTACGGACAACATCCACAAAGTCAGACCATGTATCCTATGATTAATGGTATAATATGGGACAAAATAGATATGGGAAAACTACCTGAAACATTACAAGACGAAATGAGTCAAGTCCAACAAACACAAAAAGAACAATACGATAAGTAACGAAGACTGGATCTGACCATACAACTGGGAGATATGGTATGGCTAATATTGCGTAATATCCATACAACACAACTATCAAAGAAATTGGACTATAAGAAAATTGGACCTTTCAGGATACTGGAAAGGGTTGGCAGCTGAGCTTATAAACTCGACCTTCCACCCTCAATGCGAATAAGTAACAGATTCTACATCTCACTCCTCTAATTACACAATGACAACAAGTTTCTCTGACAAACAATTATTGCTCCTCCTCCAATCGAACTTGACGGAGAATCAGAATACCAGCTCAATGAAATAGTAGATTCTTGCTTCTTCCATGGTCACCTCCAATACCGAGCCAAGTGGACAGGATATTCGTCCGAACACGATAAAACTTTATACTTTACACACAACTTCAATCACGCACAAGATGCCATCTCAACCTTCCAACAGCGATACCCAGGCAAGCCCGGCCCAGGTAACGATCATGTTCAACCAAGACAAAAAGGAGAGAAAGGCTCCCGCATGAGTAACAACATGAGGGCTGGGGCGATAGCCCCTGCCAAACCATACCGACCAGCCCCGAATACTCATTCATGGGCCTGACCGACGAAGCACTCAGGGAAAGAGAAAAACAAGCACAGCATGGCACCATGTCATGGACAGTATACTACGACAATGGATATCTGACATACTATGAGGACAAGGAAGGCTTGGGATGGTTCCCAAGAGAATATAAAATGTTCGGTCTGAACCTGGACCAAACCTTAAAGCACTGGAAACAGTGCTTCAACAACACGTGCAAGATACACAGGATGAAGAAAATCTCTGCGGGATACTATCCGCAGAAGGATAGGACAAAGAAACAGTTAGAAGAAACAGATGCCACGGTATGGCAGAGAGCTAGGACCTTTTGGATGAGGCTCAGGGAGAGGGGAGCCCAAAGCTCATTAACCGAAACGGAACTGGACACTAGGAGCCTACTTAGGCAAATCAGAGGACTCCAGGAACACCTTGGCCAGACTGAAGCCCCAATTTCGGCAAATGACAAAATGATCGCACAGCTACAACAGCTGAACGATGTTCAGAGGCACACGATCGAGATGGCGAACCTCATCTTAGAAATGGTGAGGGTAAGATGGAGGGAAGCGGACAATAAGTTCAATAGGCTTCCGAGATCCATGCGCTCGGCAGGACGAGAACCATTGAAGCTTGGGGAAAGAGTCTGATGGGACTCAAGCTTAGGGGGAGAGGAGCTAAGGTCACGCATGTGGCTTGGTAAGGATAAATTTTTTCACGTGATACATGGTTATAAGTCACAGGTATGTTATTGTTTCACACATATGACTCATTTGAGTCATATGATTTTTTAAGTGTAGGATTTGAGATGCTTTCGCATATGGCTCAAATATGAGTCATGGTACGTGTGCCCGACGAGTATGTCATGTGAGTGCAGCTGGCAAGTATGCCTTGCCAGTGTGTCTTGCGGGTAGGCCTTGCACATATGATTTATGTTTCGCACATGACCTGGTTATAAGGTCATGGGTTTCACGCATATGACTCAGTCAAGTCAGATGACTTGTTTATTGTGTTATGATTGGTTTATGAGTTTTTGCACATGACCCTGCCATGAGGTCATGGCTTTTGAGCCTGTGACCACTTTGGTCATATGACTAGTTTGTTATGATTTGATTTTGCACATGTGACCACTTTGGGTCACATGACTACAGGCGGGAAGAACACTATATATGGAGACCTATGCGGCTGAGGAGGATTGGTTCTTTACGCTTTGTTCTAAGTATTTTTCCTTGTCCTTGCCGTCGCTTCGCCCCGAGCATTTCCTCCGCCCTCATGATGGGCCTTGATGCCTTGGATTGTGGGGGAGATATCTGAGTTAGCTCAGTAGTTCCTGGTGTCTTTGGTGTTGAGGTCTGTTGGGTGTTGCGTAGTTGATAACTTGTTTGCGTCTCGTTTCGTTAGGTTGGTTATCTGACAATATGTAACGATCCCTCTCTGGATAGTTAATGCTTGGCAACGGGGAACGATACTTCTCTTCCTGTCCTCTCCTTCCTTTGTCTTACGATAGCTCTAGGCCTCTGCCTACGTTACCGATAGTCCAAGACCCTTGTCTTCTACCGGGAACACCTATCGTAAGCTTTCTCTAACTCTTCTTCATAAAACGCCTTCTTTGGCGTAACGATAACGTTGCAATAAAGATAAAGATCGTAAAAGTGTTTTTATATTCGTTAAAGTAATAAGTAGGAAAAGTACTTAGAACAAAGCGTGAAGAACCTCTCTTCCTCTGCCGCATCGGCCTCCTTATATAGTATTCTTCCCACCTTTAGTGATGTGACCTAAAGTGGTCACATGTGCGAAACTAAATCATAACAAACTAGTCACATGACCAAAGTGATCACATGCTCAAAACCCATAACCTCATAGCGAGGTTGTGTGCAAAACTCATAAACCAATCATAACGCAATAAAAAAATCATATGACTCGACTGAGTCATATGCACGAAACCCATGACATCATAATGAGGTCATGTGCGAAACATAAATCATATGCGCAAGGCTTACTCTTAAGGCACATTCGTCAGGCGCATGTCTCATGACTCATACTTGAGCCATGTACGAAAGCATCACAAATCCCACACATAACAAATCATATAACCCGAATAGGTCATATGCGTGAAACAATAACATACCTGTGACTCATAACCATGTGTCACGTGAAAACCCTTTGCTCACTAAGCCATGTTCGTGACACGATACTACCACTTCCAGCACTTCATCACGGTCGCATACGAGCCTGTTTCGGTAAAATGTCTACGGCTTCCTGTCTATTGCCTACTCGCAGGTTGGGCGTTCAATTGGGGGGATTGAACCTTGCGTTTGGGGGGATCACCTGTGTCGTTCCTTAGGCCATCTCATGTCCTTTGTTGGGTTTTAACGGAGTCCTTAGTTCTCACAATACAAAACGCCCTTGAGTTAGACTGATGACCTTCCCAAGTATCAACACGTTGTACCGGCTGCATCAATCTACTGGGGAGGGGGCCTCGCTGGCCCCCCTCCTCCCCGTTACTACATGTTTTTATGGTTGGAATCCTATGATGTTGTTTATCACCGTTCCCTTGGAAGCTTTGTCCTTGCGGCATATATGGTGGTTTAGCCAGGTGTCTCCTCCTTACTGCGGTGGGGATGGCTTTGACCCAGAAAGGTCTTACCCCCTGGCGTGGTTTTTCATTGCTACCTGGGGTGGTGTGGGACGATTGGCTGCCAGACACTCACATTGTCTGTGCGTTTGGGTGGTGCGGATGTGGTCTGTGGTTGGCGGCTTCACCCATTGCAAGTGGGGCCTACCTTCTGTTTGTCTGCTTCTGTTCACTTGCCCTCTCTCTACTTGTCATGTCAGTTGGTTATACCTCTTGCTCATCGTTCGGTCTGTGCCTGTTGCCAGACCTGTAGGGCTGGCTCTTCTTACCTTCTTCCCGACTCGGTTGGACTTCGGTTCGGCTGGGTTGGATGGTGTGGCTGGAGCTGGTACCTTCGGGTATTGGTACTGCCTCCTCTGTGGCTCCCGGCTTTGGCTGGTAGGCTCCCCTCGGCTGTATGGAGTCGAGGGTTGTGGCTCTGTCAGAGTGGCCAGGACCAGTGGCTGCCTGATGGGATTAGGTATAGCTGTTCCGTGGCTGTTGGATGGTTGATCTTTCTGAGGTGCTGAGGGGGCTGGATGGGCTCTGTGGCGCATGGTGTGTGGGGCTTAGGGAGGGCTGGTTGGGAGGGGAGAGGCACTTGCGAGCACCGGTCGGGCATGCGTCAGGTTGGGCGATGTCTAATTAAGCGTTTCCAGTCCAGCTTGGGCTCTTGGGCGAAGCTGCTAAGTGCTGCAAAGCTCCCCAATGGACCTGTTGGCTGATGGCCACCTGTGCAGATAGTGTGTTGCGACCACCTTGCTGGACTTGTTTGCGTCTTGCGTGCTGGGTTTTGTGGGTTTTGTTTGGTTTCTTTGGTTTGGAAATGGGCATGGCTGGTGGGGGCAAGGCACCATGGGTGGGAGATAGGCCCCACTGACCGTTTTTGGTCTGTTACCACCTCTATGTATTTCCTATGTTTATATGTTTGTTTTGGGGAACAGGCAGCGGGTACAGGTCCTTCTCACCATTACGCTCTTCGGAGGCACTTGGTAAAGTAGGTTCATAGAGTCGACGGCCTGGCATGCGGATGCGAGAGGCGGACATGTTGGTCACCTCCTCTCTGCCATTGTGTAGCCTATAGGATATGTGAGTTTGATTGTTGGTTTTCTACTGTGGTGGAGGTTTCACGGGATGGTATTTAGACCGAAGTGGTCGTGGTTTTAATTTTTGTTGGACGAGGAACCTGCTTGGGTCGGTCTCTTGCTTGGCTTCGGCTATGCTTGGTGCTAGTTGGCTTCATACCAGAGGTGCTATCGACTTGGACTGGGGCGGGCACTGGGTTGTTTGATGGTCTTGTAATTAGTTCTTGTGCGGGCATGACTCGGGGATGGCAGGTGCGGGGCCGTAGACTTAGTTAGCTTAGGATTAGTGGTATACCTGTTAGCGGTATCCCTGTGCCGGCAGAGGCTCGTCGTATTCCAGTGTTAGCGGTACGAGTTTAAATAAAATTAGATTGACTTCTAAGTACTTTTCCTCCTTCTTTCACCCAGTTTCGGATGTGAAGGTTCGGTGTAGATCCAATCAGAGCCCTTGATTTCTATCTCACCATAGGCTTCAAGTCTTTAACATCGAACACCTTTCAGGGGCTTTGTTGCTATACCTCCTCCTACCTTTGCTAGAAGTCCTTTCATTCTTCTAATTACCCTTTGGGTTGTTCACTATGGTCTCCTCCTCATGGTTGCAATGGCTAAGCAAGCTTCCGCATCCTCTGCCATGTCCGCTCTACATTTATCGGTGGTTCTGTCTCATTCCGTCGCATAGAACTTTGCCCTAAAGCCCGAAGTCTCTCACATTTGGCATCAAGTCTCAGTTCTTTCTCAGCGATTTCATCACACTGAGAAAGAGATATCTTCCTTGTTGGCTGCCCTGGCCTCTGAACGCGATATAGTTCGCTGTTTGGTCATGATTCTGACGGCTGAAGCTCCTACAGTTATCTCCTCTTCGCCTGTCCCCTTGGTCGTTTCGGTTACTATAGTGGCCTCGGTTGAGGGGGGTGGGCTAGACCCTGAGAGTTCTCAGGGTCCAGCAGAGGAGCTCCCTTGGGGGAATGTTGCTCTGCCAGCTATCCTGGCCCCTGCTGCAGCATCGGTTGTGGATGGTAGTGTGGTGTCATGAACGCGGCTTAGTGAGGAAAGGGTTTTCATGTGACACATGGTTATGAGCCACAGGTATGTTATTGTTTCACACATATAACCTATTGGGGTTATATGATTAGTTATGTGTGGGATTTGTGATGTTTTCACACATGGCTCAAGTATGAGTCATGGGACATGTGCCTGACGAGTATGCCTTACGAGTGTGCCTTACGGGCAAGCCTTGCGCATATGATTTATGTTTCGCACATGACCTCATTATGATGTCATGGGTTTCGTGCATATGACTCAGTCGAGTCATATGACTGGTTTATTGCGTTATGATTGGTTTATGAGTTTCGCACATGACCTCGCTATAAGGTCATGGGTTTGAGCATGAGATTACTTTGGTCACATGACTAGTTTGTTTTGATTTGGTTTTACACATGTGACCACTTTAGGTCACATGATTAAAGGCGGGAAGAACATTATATAAGGAGGCTGATGCGGCCGAGGAAGATAAGGTCTTCACGCTTTGTTCTAAGTACTTTTCCTACATATTACTTTAACGAATATAAAAACACCTTTACAATCTTTATCCTTATTGCAATATTATCATTACGCCAAGAAGCACTCATTACGAAGACGAGTTAGAGAAAGCTTACGATAGGTGTTTCCGATAGAAGACAAAGGTCTTGTACTATCGGTGACATAGGCAGAGGCCTAGAGCTATCATAAGACAAGGAAAGAAAGGGGAAGAAATGATAAGTATCGTTCCCCGTCGCTAAGAACTAACTATCTGAGAAGGGGTCGTTACATGTGAGTGGACTGGTTCCTGATTCATCAGGTCTGGTTGAGGCACTGGCTCCTGGTGTGGGTAAGGTGGATCCTGATATGGTGGCACCAGATGCGGTGGTAGCACCCCCTTTGGTGGAGATGGTACTTGAGTCCTCTGTGGCTGGGCCTGTGCCTGGTCTGGGTAACGCCTTTAGTGGTATCCCCCCTGTGGCGGTTGGTGGTGATGAGGGTGGCCTGTCCACTCGTATTGCTACACCTGCACCCGGAGGTGGGAAGAGGAAGAGAAACAAGAAGCACCAGGTCAAACAAGACCAGACCTCACCTGTGCCACATGTCTCCAACTCGGAATGGTTACCGCCTTTCCTGATACGCTACCACAAACTGGCTACTACACAGTCCACGGTAGGTTTGCCCCCTGTAGAGCGAGCTGAGGAGTTGGAGGAGGAGTTGAATACCTGGGCATGTTCAGTCAAGTGCTGACGGCTTGGGGAATATATCGTCCTTGCTGCTTCTGTTGAACCTTTTGGGCTACACTGCCAGTGTGGTGCCCCTCTGATTCTCTATGACGGTTCGTACCCCCTTGGCTAGGGAGTCCTCATCCTTTAAGTCGGCTTTCCTTCAGGTTTATGCGCTTGTGTATTGGGTGTTTCTTTTGTTTGGGAATGGGGATGAGTGCCAGGGCTGTGGGTGGGGTGTCCCGGGATCATTGAGTGGGGGCTGTCGGGCAGGTTTCTACTGTGGAGGAGGATATTGCAGGGTCACATTTAGGTGATGGTAGTGGATTTTTATATTTTGTATGGGTAACTTGGCTGGCGGGTAGGCTGGGCTGAGGAGGATTTTTCTTTACCGTTGATGGCTTTGTATTTAGTGTTCGTGTTGGGGCATGGCGCGGGCATGTTTGAGATACTGGGTTGGAAGTTTAGTTAGTCTGTAGTTAGTGGTATCCGGGATACGATAACCTGGGGGCCTGACCCTGGGGCTCGTTGTATTCCAGTGTTGGCAGTACGAGTTTAAATAAAATTAAATTGAATACAAAGTACTTTTCCAACTTATTACTTTAACGAATCTAAAAACACTTTTACGATCTTTATCTTTATTGCAACGATATCGTTACGCCAAGGAAAGCCCTTCACGCAGAAGAGATAGAGAAAACCTACGTTAGGCGTTTCTGATAGAAGAAAAAGGTCTTGTACTATCGGTAACGTAGGCAGAGGCCTAGTGCTATCATAAGATGAAAGAAGACAGAGAAGAAGAAGCGAAGTATCGTTCCCTGTTGCCACGAACTAACTATCCGAGGAGGGAACATTACAGCTGTTTTCTGATGTCTGCCCATAGCCTACTACCACTCTCAATCATGCACTACTATTCATAGTTGTTCTCAACCACTTGTGACTACTTTCTTACCACCTTCTATTACTAGTTATAACTGCCCCTAGCTATTGTTCCTTTTGAAATTTAAAGTTAATAAACAACTTTGGTAAGGAAATATTTGGTATCAAGGAAGAAACCTAGTAATTGAATATTTTAGTAAGATGTAACTTCTCCATTGATGGTAATAATAACTTAAAGCCTGCGAGGCATACTGTTAATCAAATCAGAGAGGCAATTGGAAGTATTACTTTATGTTAGGCGGAGACAACTTAATAGACTTCAAAGTTGTCTAGGCCAATCGAGATTCGTTTCCGTAGACGGAGATTGTCTAGGAAGGCTCGGACTTTGCTCGTTTCGTTTATGACTACTAGTAGCGAAGTAGAATAGGCAAAGTAGGGTAGAATCATAAAAACAATATTATATTATTAAGGTCTCTTCTCCGTTGCTTGATTATGTCTAAAGCTTAGGAGACGCTTCGATATTTATATTCCACGTCTAAGTATTTGCAGACTACATCTATTTATCATACAACTATGTACTTCTTTAAGCGTAATTCGTAACATTGAGTTTCTCTTCCAAGGTGCGAACCCCTGTAAACTCTGAAAACCATCACACCTTCTTCGGTAATTATGATATTTCTTCTTAGGCAGCATGCTTTCCCCAATGGTAATATCCCAATTAGCAGAGTCTTTAGACTTATGGCCTAGTTCTTAAGTCGAACTGAGTTGGCTCCAATTGTCTTCACCATTGATAAAATGATCAGTTTTATCCACGGCTATATCTGCAAAGGTAGTCATCATTACAACCATCGTAAGTCGTCTGACTCCGATCCTTTGTAACTTCATACCTAACCAATAGATTTTCTTTGGATGACTTCCTATTAACTCGCAGGAAGCTATTCCACCAGATTGGTGATTAATCCCTCAGTCAGCAACCCTTGGTTGCTCTCTGGGTAGTAGGTTTCAGTAACCATTGTAGTATTGAGAATTACCCCATGGCTACGATGTGTTCTGAAACCCAGTTGAAACACTCCATGAAGTTCATTGGCTTCTTTGGTAGTGTCTTTTGGAGTTCTAGACTTTTATGGTGGATGTAAATGTATTGGTCTCTAGTAGAGATCCTTTACTATTTGATACCATCTCTTTAGGCGAAATCGTCCCGTTACTTACGGCCCATGCCACAGGTGTCATGTCTTTGAAGCCAAGTAATCTTCTGAGTGCTTGACGGAATTACTCCGTTCCACTTCCCAGATCTAGCCGGAGGTCCCCTCTCATATATCCTGCGAACAGGATCCGGTCGGATGGATGGCGCCAACATATATGGTGTTATCCTAACACCTTCAATCCTGGGGTAATATAGTCACAGGACGCAACTGAGATTAATATATATGATGAGGCGCGGGCCCTGTAAGGGAGCCAGAGCGGGGTGTTGGAGACTCGAGATTCCGATTCCGAGTGGGGTTACCCTACTTAGGGTGGTTCCTAGGTATCGGGTTCTGGTATTCCTAACACTTTACTATGCTGTTTTAATCATCATGGATGAGGTATTAGGAGGGGAGGTACTGTAATGATCCCTCCTTGGATGGTTAGTTCTTAGCAACGGGGAACAATACTTCTCTTCTCCTTCTTTCTCTTTCTTCATCTTACGATAGCGCTACGCCTCTGCCTACGTTACCGATAGTACAAGACCTTTGTCTTCTATCTGGAATGCCTATCGTAAGCTTTCTCTAACTCTTCTTTGTGAAGAACTTTCCTTGGCGTAACAATAATGTTGCAATAAAGATAAAGATCGTAAAGGTATTTTATATTCGTTAAAGTAATAAGTAGGAAAAGTACTTAGAATTCAATCTAATTTTATTTATACTAGTACCGCCAACACCGGCATACGACCAGTCCCCCCCTCGCCCCATGAAACAAACTATCTAAAATACACTACCGTGGACGATTCCGCCTCGCAATCACTCCCCCCAAAAATAAATCCAAAAATCACTACCTAAATGGGCTCACGGGTGCTCACAGCAACTAGTGCTGTCCGGGATTAACGCGTCTTCCCACCTCGCTACCCTGCCACCGTCTCATACCCTCACCCCTATCCACCTCCAACAAAATCTGTCCTACGTACTCTACAAAGGAAACATACAGTCTATCCCAACATCCCTCTGTCCTTTTGTAATGCAACCCAAGATCCAAGTATCCCTCTGCCAACACCATACCACAGTATGAGCAGCGTGATTCCTTCAATATCCTGTCCAACTTAGCCCACCGCGAAACCACCGACGTTCGAGTCGCAAGGTCCAGCTCATCCCATTGCTGGTGCCGAGAATGCCAAAACCAATCGTGACATATCCGTAAACAGAAGAGCTTTTTCTCAAAGTGTTCGGCGAAGGTGACTTGCTTTGGGTGGCCGTCGCTGAAATCGCGGTCCCACAACAGGACAGTCACAATGTTGCTGGTCGGGCAAGAAAAACCATTTCTTCGGCATGGTTACCAATCCCGGTAGAACGCATCCACTGCCATCGTGTTTCTTCTCGCACCGGGTACAGGTCGTAGGATCCCCTACCGTCGCTAAATGACCACTTCTTTCCACCATTAGTGTGCCGTCAAAGGGGTTACCTGCCACTACCAACTCCTCATCCACCGTTTTAACATGCTGGGGAATCCCTAGCCCCAACCACATGTGACTCACCCACCACGACCTCCACCGCAATATCGCTAAATCCTTATATAAGTCCTCATCAGGGGGGCGTCATATAGCATAACGGGGGCACTCAATCCAGTGCTGTCTGTCATCCCTCCCTTCACAGCTATCATGCTCAACCAATACCGTCCCGCTGCGAATTCTCAGTAAAACGTAGGAATCCATGCGGGTAAGACCACGAAGATGCCGAGGTGAGCTAGGTTCATGAGCATAATACCTGTGTCCCTCCGTGTCATGCCAGGAACTCTACTCTTCTTTCCGCAACTCGCGGGCCAAGGCTGTATGCCCGATCCTAAAGCTAACCCCTTCCCAAAGCAGAGGGTGCAATGGATGACCCACGCAAGCCTTCACTTTTTGGTCTACCATCTCATTGCTGTTGATGTCCATGTGTCCTGGAACCCAGCTAATGTTGACATGGCTAAACGCATTAAGCAGCAGTGCCATAACTTCCCACAGTTCAGCCGAATCTCCTTCCGAGAACATACCATCTACCAGGGTGAGGGCAGGAACGCAGTCCAGACACACATGGACCTGACGCCTCTTGGCCACCCCTTGGGCATACCGGAGTGCACAGACCACTGCAAACAGCTCACACTCAACAATGCTCCAAGACGGCAGAACCGAGCACCCATCGACACATGTCAGGGCCTCTTTCTCAAATACCACCCATGCCACACCAGCCCCTTCAGAGGACTTGGACCTGTCCGTGTATATAACCCCATCCGAGGACTTGCACAGATTTGTGTACAGCAAACGGTGGTGTGCAGCCATTACTGCCTTGCCTTTCCCAATCATAATCGTGGGGCGGCAGGTGAGTTCCTTGTCCGAGTTCTGCTGATGTGCCACCATCCCTTCCTGCTTCTAACTGAGCCGTATCTCACCGAACCACGGGTGTCGATCACAGTACCGGTAGTTAATAAATCGGCTGTAGCACCTCCGCTGCAGATACCTCCCTTGGATGGCAACAGGTGGTGTTCTGAACTCAGCCAGCAGTATATTGTTTGCCAGCTTCATAGGGGTTCGGAAGACTGATCAGAGGCAGTTGTTAACGTGGACCTAAATCTGTTTCACATATGACCCGTGGTCGGTTACAAATTCAAGTCTGTAATATACGGTTGGAAGGTAGACTGCCTGCACTAAGTGGTAAGCCTCCCACACCCCTAGCCCACCAACGCTACCAAACCTTCTCCCCAGCGCTGAAATCCTTCTCCTAACACCCAACCCCCTTTCCAACCAGTACTTTACATGAGAAGAAAAATCAAAAAATACAATAAACCTGTTCCCAAGAACCCGCAAATCCTCAGAAGATAAAACCATTTCTCCCAACAACTCTATTCCTCCCCATGCCCTGTCCCCAAACCCAATCCACTGTGTGTTAAGGGCACTAAACCCCATTCCCCTAGCTCTTGCTATACGATCGCAGTCCGCAAAAATTTCCCCCGCATAGTATCGGGCAGTGTTACAAGAATCTGTGGCTACCATGACGACCCTGTCATCAAGGTATAAGATCACTAATTGTCGGACCCCGGGGGAGTAGCGCATTCGCAGTGTGAATATATCTGCTACGTAGGCCCGGAAGAGAAAAGGAGAGAGAGGCGAGCCCTAAGGCACCCCTTTGCTGACATAGTAGGCCTTAGAGACGCATCCATTAAAACGGAAGCGAATCGACCGACAGGAAGTCCATCGTCGCACCCACTGACACAGGTTCGACGAACACCCCTGGGCAACCAGGAAGTCTGACAGGAGGTCAACATCAATGTTATCGAATCTGCCTTCAACGTCCATGGACAAGATCAGTTGTTTATAGCCCTCATTATGCTGTAGGAATTCAAAGACCACTGCCATGGCGTCGTGAACCCCCCTCTTCCTGCGAGAACCAAACTGTGTCTCCCCCAAGTCAAGACTCATGGCCAGTCTCAGCAGGAGCACGCATTCTGCAACCTTTGCAGGTGTCGGGAGGAGGTGTATCATTCTGCACGACTTGAAGACATCGTATCTCGGTTTGTCAATCTTTGGTATGAGCACTACCTCTGCCGGATGCCAATCCGGCATATCGTGACATAACCCGTAGTCGACCAGACATCTCAAAGTTGTTGTATCTCTCCGTTTCCAGAACCGTGTGAAAGGATACCTGATATCATCCTCACCTGGACCCGTGTTCGTAGGTGACCTAGCCAGGGCAATCTCTATTTCCTGAGTGCTGTCCATATCAATCATGGAGTCTTTCCAAGGAGCAGGATCGCCAGGGGATAGCTGTTGTGCAATCAGGTCGCTGATGTCGGAATGTGTCATGGCATAGGACCCATCTGGTTGGGCCATGGAGGGAAGTGTTCGCTTGGCTTCCAACTTTTGTGCTAGCTGAAAAATGTCCGGGTCTTGACTCTCAGCTATTGTGGCCCTGATGTGTTCAAACCTGGCCCTCAACAGGTAAGCCCAGTACACACTCCTGACCAGCTTGTAGTCCTCCGTCCGCTCTGCCTTATGCTTGGAGTATTGTCGTAGCTGAGCCAAATCCAGCCTCATCGTTTCCAACTCCGGTGTCCACCACTCGCACTGGCCTCTCCCAATGGAGGCCCATGGGAGTGCATCCACCACACGCCTCACACCTTCCCACAACTTCTCATCTCTGACCTCTTTAAGGGTATCCAACTGTCTCCCAACCTTTTTCCAGACTGCTTTTTTCCAGGCTGGCCTTCGACGCATAATGTTGTCAGGAAGGTCCACCTTCAGCTTAAGAGCTTGAGCACTATGTTCACAGCCAGCGGCATCCATGTATCGATGTCAGACATAAGGCGCCCTGTGCAGGCAAAGGTCTATTCTGGAAATATCTCGAAAGGTTGGCATTGTCGGCGGTACCATATTCATATCATGAGCCGGGGCCGTAAACCACTGTTTCAGTCATCGTCCTCCTGTATTGTTATGGTCCGCATTGGGGTCCCAGTCTTGATGTCTGGCATTGAAATCTCCAAACGCAATGTCAAGTTCTCCTAGCTCATCCAACCATCGGATAAACTGGTCCTTGGTATAGCCAGGTCGAAAGTAAACTCCAGCGAGTACCTTCTTTGCCCCTTTTTCCCAATACCCAATCCGAGCACTGCTTTCCCAATGCCCCACCACCTCAAACAGCCCACAAATGTGGGATTGAACAAATACCTCAACTCCTGATCCTCCAACAAAAGAAAACAAATCCTACCCATCAACATCTACTGGTACATGTTGCCCCTCCCGATCAACATGAGGTTCAATAATAAACAACAAATCAACAAAGGAAAACGAATCAAATGCCAGCGCCCGATTCTGACTACCCCTCTCCACGTTTAATGCCAATGTCGTAATCAGCATTAAAAGGGGGCCTCGACTGATCCACTTGGGCCGCAGGGGCTAGAGGCATAGGCGGAGCCGGTATCCGGTTCCCGGGCAACCCAGCTTGTTTCCTCATCGCGAGGTTTAGTGGCGGTACCAGCCCTAGTTTTTAAAATTCTGTGTGCCGGGGATGGGGAGGGGGAAGGCCGTTCTGGTTCCTTACCTTTGGCCTTTTCCGACTTACGGCGAGGAGCCTCATCTTCCTCATTACTGCTGATCTTGACCAGCCTGGGTGTCGGGGACCTCCCACGGCAGCGGTTTCTTCTCCCCCTATTCCCTTCTTTCCTCTTACCCTGCTGTTCCGATTTTTTAACAGGTTCCTTCGCGGCCCTTGTTGGTGTGGCCGTCTTTTGTCCAGCAGGCGAGGAAGGTGGAGTTGGCGACGATGATTTGATACCTGGGTATCGCTCATATCCTGTGAAGTGGTCTATCCGGTGGCACAACCAACACTGTCTCCTGGTATGTCCACAGGCCTGACCCACCCCTCTGGGACAAGCCAGCTTACTGCACATGTGCTCTCGAGAGAAATGTTCTCCAAAGCAGAATCGGCACTGAGGGGGGCGGCCACATGTCGCCTCGAAGTGGCCAGTTTCCAGGCACCTACCACATACCTTAAGGGGGCGATGCTCTTCAAAAAATCTGACATTGCGGCACCTCCTCGCAACCAAATCTTTCCCTCTGCCAGTCTTTCCTTGATGGCCTCATTATTTTCCACCACGAAGCGGATGCCGTAACTTGTAGCATTGGCCTGTCTCATGGCGTGTATAGATCCCATGATATCGGGCCGGAAAACAGTGACTACACCCGTATTGGATTGCTCCAGATCATTGCGAAGGCCATCAAAAGCCACACTTCCAGTCCATCCTTCCACCCTCCAAGTCGATCTCCATCCTGTATTAGCAAGCGGAACACCAGAAACAAAAATCTTTACTTTTTCCAGGTTCCTCTGGAATTTGAATTCTGGGAGTGACAATTCCTTAAGCAGATCAAGCCTAGCCTTGTCCAATGTGTTGCCCAGCTTTGTCACGGAGTGTGCTGCCAAAGTCAGGAAGATGCATCCAATTTCTGGCCGAACATGCCCTGCGTGAATATAAGGAGCATTTCCCCGTATCTTTCCCTGATTGGAAAAGGTCGCATTGATACGATTTCGGATTGCCTCAATATCGACACCCTCTGGTAGGTCAACCTTCTTCCGACTGGCGAAGCCTATAGTGATGTGCCTTCTCCTAGTATTTGGGGTTGGCGACGAGTGTGGTGGTAGCGGTACTGAGTTTAGCAGGTCTGGGGGCCCCATTGGTACCTGTCGGTATTCCTGTCGTGTCTGAGCCACGGCAACTTTGAAATTGGCCAGGGCTGCTGGCCCTGACTGAGCCGCTGTAGTAACAGGTGTCACAACCTTCGGAGCTGGTTCCTGTTTATCAGCCTTCCCCTGAGTCTTGGCCGGGGTTGCTGCCTCCCTTTCTTCACCAAATCCTCTGGCAGCCTTTCTCCTCCTTCTAGCAGCACCACTCAGGCGTTTGCCACGTTTCCTTCGTTCTTTCTTTTTATCTTCATCCTCCCCCTCCTCCTCTTCCCTGTGAACAGACTTGCCTTCACCTCCGCGAGCGACTCACAAGACTACCCCCCCTTCACTGGAGGAGCTGCCGCTGCTGCTAGACTGGTGGGATGAGGCCGCGGATATGGGCCGTGCAGGACGTACCTGTCCATGTGAGCCAGCGGGGGGCTTGGGCACGTAGGCCATTTGTTTTACTACCTCTGTAAAAGAGGCTTTAGTAGTAGGAGCCTCTGTAGAGGCCTCTTTTCTCTCAGGGGTAGGAGATAGCAGGGTTAGCCCCGAAGAGACAGCAGATGTGCTGTGAGGTACAGCAGGGGGGGGGCAGCGGTGGGGGGACAACTTTACCTGAAGGGCTTCAATCTCCTCTCCTTGTCTGCCAACAATGTCGGTCAGTGCTTTTACTGCCCGTTCCAAGACATGATCTTGACTCCAGTAGTTTATCCTGTTTCTCGGACCTTCATCGTCAAAGGTGGGGCCACTGTTCATTCAAGTTCGTATGTCCTGTACTGTGTCGTCTTCCATTGACCCGGACTCCGAGGAGAGGAAAGGCTGGGTATTGCCAGACCAGATGTCCACCAGGCCCTCCAACATGAACCCGATTATACTACCTGAGCGGGGTCCAGGAGAGGGAGTCTTACCAGTATCCAGCATCTCACAGACGCCTGCCATGATCGAGTCCGCCTGGGCTACCATAGTGTCGGTGCGCTCTGGTTGGGTTTCTGTGAGCTGTACTTCCACTGGAGTTGAATCGCCACTGGGGGCTTCTGAGGGACCCTCTAGTTGGCCTCTGGTAGGTGGAGGTGATGAACCCATAGCTGGTGAAGGGGTGTGTAAGCTGTCGCCCAAACCAGTCGTTTCCGAATTGCGCCCATCGCCTAGGCTCATAGAGGTGTCTCTAGCCATCACCCCAGAGGTGGGCAGGACATCCTCAGTCATCAGGGTGGATGGAGAAAGGGGTGTGGCCTCGATTGTTGATGGGAGCACCAGAGGTGGAGGGATGGCCAGGCGCCCCTGGTGAGTGCCTAGGGGTAGGCCAGGAAGAGCGGGGACAATCTGTTTTTTCCGTCCTTCATCAATGTTGATAGCCCTCAAAAATTGGGGACCCAGGAGAGGAGCAGCAGATCGCTTAGTGGGAGATGTTGACCGTGTCCGGCGGCGTGTTCCAGAGGCAGGAGGGTTGTAATCCTCGTCATCAGGGTTGTCCAGTTTGAACTTCAGGGTTTCGTAAAGAGCCCTTTCACCTGAAGACATTCCTGCCAGGAAGGAGGGAGTCGAGGAGCCTGTCCCGGTATTGTGGGCCTGGCGGAAGAAGCTGGACATCTTGCTTTGGACAGCCCTAGCGAGGGGAGGAGTAGTGGACCAAGAGCTGGCCTCAACAGTGGTGGCAGTCGAGTTGTCCTTGGCGGGGGGGATGGAGGATTCAGGGACTACAACCTGAGAGTCTTTAGGAGGGGAAGGTGCGGGGGCTGGAGAGTATTCCGAGCTATGGTCTGAGTTTAACCAAATGAAGAGCCCTGTGGTAGTGTCTTTGTTCAAGCTACACATGGCTGAACAGCATCTCCTGATCAGGAAACCTCTTACCAAAACCTCCACTTCTTTCATCATGGCAACGGTCATGTCAGCAACCGTTTGCCGAACCAAATCATCAAACTGCAGATTAACCGCATTCTGGCACCTGTGATAGTGGTGAAACTGTAGGAAACCAAAGTTTCGTTTGGGTGTAACATATGACCGTGGAGTTGTGGGGATAAGGCCACGGTCCGCCTCAGTAGCAGGCGCAAGAGACAAGGCCGGATGGGCTGTCTCAAGTGAAGAGGAAGGGTTGGAGTCGAACTGAACAGGGGACGACATCCTCACAGGAGTGGGAGAATCCGTGGAGGAGGAGGCTGTCGAAGATGCCATCGTAACTCAAACTATACTCAGTGATTACCGGGACCAGGCCACTGATATCTCACACTGAAGTATCTTCTAAGCGAGAACAACAACTTCTAACTGACTGCCCGAAACGAAAAATACAAACAAGTAACAATAGATGAAGTATTTATCGCGAGCGAAATAAGGTAAAGTATTGGCTATGCTCACTTCCGACACGGGGTGCAAGACGTAGGAAAAGTACTTAGAACAAAGCGTGAAGAACCTATCCTCCTCGGCCACCTCGGTCTCCTTATCTAGTGTTCTTTCCATCCATAGTCATGTAACCCAAAGTGGTCACATGTGTGAAACCAAATCATAACAAACTAGTTATGTGACCAAAGACGTCACATGATCAAAACCCATGACCGCATAATAAGGTCATGTGCAAAACTCATAAACGAATCATAACACAACAAATAAGTCATATGACTTGACTGAGTCATATGTGTGAAACTCATCATCTCATAACAAGATCATGTGCGAAACATACATCATATGTACCAGGCCTACCTGCAAGGCACACTCCCAAGGCATACTTGCCAGGCACACTGCCATGACTCATAGTTAAGCCATGTGCGAAAGCATCACAAATTCCACACATAACAAATCATATGACTCGAATGAGTCATTTGTGTGAAACAATAACATACCTGCGACTCATAACTATGTGTCACATAAAAACCTTTTCCTTGCCAAGCCATATTCGTGACAGGTACATTAAAAGATTTGGACCAATTGTGTTTCAATATCACCCTATAAGACCTCGATAAGGTCTCGATAAGGGGACTGTAGAGGCCAATATATATAGTCCATCCCTCAGTCGTCTAGTATAGTATTTGCATAACTCTTATGTCCCTATATATTATCTTCCACAATTACAGTCTATTCATATTCCTCACAGAGTCAGGTCCAAAATGGTAGAAAAAGTAGAAGGAGAACATTGTTGGAATACTTTTTGGAATTTATTGTACTACCTTTCATAACAGTGTAGTGTTGAGACTAATACATCCAATAAATTGTACCCAAAACTGTTACAGACTTGCGACCAGACTTCCAGACTCCATCAATGTAGTGAGGGGGAAATTCCTCATCAGCTTTGCACAGGACCCATAGCCAATGACAGAATCCAGTTATCAAGAAACCTGATTTATCTGTCGATACTACTGGCATCCATTCTTCCCTCATCCAATCTAGGTATTCATTATGCCACTAAATCTGCAGGGGTTTATTTTTCTCTTGAATACCCTATTAGTAAGAATACATATACAATCAGCTTTAGGTTTTAAAATATAGAAATTATAGAATTTTGAAAGAAAAAAAAAAAAAGAGAGATATGAGCTATCTTTATACTTACTACTTACGTGGTACTCTTCTACAATAACCTAAAGAGGGTAAGGTATTATGAAGTCTCTAGACTCAATAATCATAGTACATTTCAGTAATAATTTCTTCCCACTAGAACCAGTTTGTTCTTTAATATTACATGACAAAGGCAACAAGCCTTTCATTTTCCTCATTATTACAGAACAGGACGGTGTAAGGATCCCCCTTGGATGGTTAGTTCTTGGTGATGGGGAACGATACTTCTCTCTTCTGTTTTCTTATTTCGTCGTCTTATGATAGCATTAGGCCTCTGCCTACATTACCGATAGTACAAGACCTCTGTCTTCTATCGCGAACGCCTATCGTAAGCTTTCTCTAACTCTTCTTTGTGAAGAGCTTTGCTTGGCATAACTATAACATTGCAATAAAGATAGAGATCGTAAAGGTGTTTTATATTCGTTAAAGTAATAAGTAGGAAAAGTACTTAGAACAAAGTGTGAAGAACCTATCTTCCTTAGCCGCATCAGCCTCCTTATATAGTATTCTTCCCGCTCATAGTCATGTGACCTAAAGAGGTCACATGTGCGAAACCAAATCATAATATCCTAGTCATGTGACCGAAATGATCACATGCTCAAAACCCATGACCTCATGGCGAGATCATGTACAAAACTCATAAACCAATTATAACACAATAAACAAGTCATATGACTCAACTGAGTCATATGCTCAAAACCCAGGACCTCATAATGAGGTCATGTGCAAAACATAAATTATATGTGCAAGGCTTACCCGCAAGGGACACTCGCAAGGCATACTCATCAGGCACGCGTCCCATGACTCATATTTGAGCCATATGCGAAAGAATCACAAATCCCACATATAACAAATCATATGACCCGAATGAGTCATATGTGTAAAACAGTAGCATACCTGTGACTCATAACCATTCGTCACGTAAAAACCTCTTTCATGCCAAGCCAAGCTCGTGACATTAGCTCCCCTCCTCCTCAGCCGGAGTGCCATCAGGCATTTTCTTCCAGTTTTAATAGTTCACGTCCTGCCGAGCGCATTGTCCTTCTCAGCTTGTGGAACCTTTCATCTGCCATCCTGCATCTGACCCTTACCGATTCTAGGGTCAGATTCGCCATCTTGATCCTGTGCTGCTGATTATCGTTCAGCTGTCTTAGCTACGTGATCGTTTGGTTGTTTGCCGAAATTGTGTCCTCGGCTTGGCCAAGTTGTTCTCAGAGTTCCTGGATCTGCCTGTGTAGGCTCCTCACATCTAGTTCCGTGTCTGCTGAGGAGTTTTGGGCTCCTCCCTCCTTGGACCGCATCCATGCGGCCCATCCCTTTCTGGCATCTTCTTCTTTCAACTCTTTCCTGCTTCTATTCTTGTGCGTGTAGAATTCTGCAGATATTTTCTGTGCTCTGTGCATCTGCACCCATTTCTGAAGCATTGTTGCTAATGCTTCAGGATGTGGTCTGGGCATGGGCCACATTTTCGACATTCCCGCGGGAACCATCTCGAGCCTTCTTTGTCGCCAAAATATATTTGGCGACCATCATCGTAGCATACCGTCTATGACATGGTGTTATCCTGTACTTGTTGTTCCCTTTCCTTGAGTTCTTCATCGGTTGGCCCCATGAATGAGTATTCGGGGCTAGTGGGTGTGGTTTGGCGGGTGCTATCGCCCCAGCCTGCGTGTTGTTGCAATGGTGCGGGAGCCTTTCCCTCGCCTTTATCTTGGTTAAACATGATCATCACCTGGGCCAGGCTTGCCTGGGTATCGCTGGTGGAAGGTTGAGATGGCATGTTGTGCGTGTTTGAAGTTGTGTGCGAAGTACTAAGTATTATCGTATTCGGGCGAATATCCTGTCCACTTGGCTCTGTATTGGAGGTGACCGTGGAAGAAGCGGGAATCGACTATTTCGTCGAGCCCGTATTCTGGTTCTCCGTCGAGTTCGATTGGAGGGGGAGGAATAAGTGTTTGTGAGGGAAACTTGTTGTCGTTGTGTAATTCGAGGAGTGAGATGTGGAATGTGTTGTGTATTCGCATTGAGGGGGAAAGGTTGAGATTATAAGCTCCGCTGTCCACTCTTTCCAGTATTCTGAATGGTCCGATTTTCTTGTAGTCCAATTTCTTTGACAGTCGCGTTGTATGGATATTGCGTGGTATTAGCCATACCATATCTCCCAGTTGTATGTTCGGATCTGGTCTTCGGTGCTTATCGTATTGTTCCTTCTGTCGTTGTTGTGCTTGACTCATTTCGTGTTGTAATGTTTCATGTAGTTTCCCCATATCGGTTTTATCCGGTATCACATCATTAATCGTATGATATGTGGTCTGACTTTGTGGATGTTGTCCGTAATTTGCGAAGAAGAGTGTTGTGCCGATTGCTTCTTGCGTTCCATCGTTGTATGCAAATTCGGCCATAGATAATAGCTTGTAC
Organism: Tuber melanosporum; assembly: GCF_000151645.1. Lineage (NCBI taxonomy): Eukaryota > Fungi > Ascomycota > Pezizomycetes > Pezizales > Tuberaceae > Tuber > Tuber melanosporum. The sequence goes on along the minus strand of NW_003298864.1, from coordinate 670,207 downwards.
CAATCATCTTGCTGATTAGTTGAACATAGGCTCTTAAATATTGTTCGAGTATCGCATTTACCCGTTCCGTTTGTCCATCCGTTTGTGGGTGGAACGCTTTGCTCATTCTGTTTTGTATTCCCATTTCTCCGGTTACTTTCTTCCATAGTCCCGATGTGAATAGTGTTCCTCGATCAGTAATGATATTTTTTGGAAGGCCGTGAAGTCGGATGACCTCTCTGAAGAATGTTTGTATAAAATCCCTCATGTTGATGTTTTTTCTGACCAGAATAAAGTGACTCATTTTGGTCAGAAGATCCACCATGACCAGTATGCTATCGCAATTTTCCGATGCTGGTAGGTCGGTGATAAAATCCATGGTAATTGTTTCCCATAGTTGTTCGAGAACTTCGTTTAATTTCAGTAATCCATACAGTGCATGTTTAGTCGTGTTCGTCTTCTGGCAGATGTCGCAGTTTTTGACATATCGTTTGACATCTTTGCGCAGTCCTGGCCAATAGAATGACCTCGTAATGAATTCCGTGGTTTTAGCCGTTCCGCTGTGTCTTGCCGTTTGGATATCATGGTATTGTCGTATGATGTCTGTCCTTATCTCCTCCTCTTCCAGGATCCATTGTTTTCCATCGTACCACATACTTCCATCCTTCCATTGGCATAAACCCAGAGTAATTCCTTTTATCTCCTTTTTTATCTTCTTTCAATGCTTCTCTTATTGCCTGAATTGTTTTGTCTCTCTCGTTTGCATTCTCAATTTCCCTTTCCTCCATTGATGTGAATTGGATAACCTCTATTGCCTTGAAGTAGGTTTTTGGTAATAGTGTTCGTGTTTTTTGATTACTTGTTTTTTCTTCTTTCGTTTCTGGTTTATCGCTTGCAATCCTTGTGAGAGCATCTGGCTTTCCACTCTCTTTGCCTGGTCGGTATTAGATTTTGAAGTTGTATTTTCTGACGTGTTCCATCCATCTTATCTGGCGGTCGTTCAGCTCTTTCGTAGTCATGAACGGGACCAAGTTCTTGTTGTCGGTTAGAACTCAGACGGGAGGGTCGTTGTTCAACACATATCTTCTCCATTCCATTAATGCTTGAACTATCGCTAATAGTTCTTTGTTTGCAATATCGTAGTTGCATTCTGCAGGGGTCATTGTCTTGGATTAGTAAGATACTGGCCTCCATTTTCCATCATCACATTGTTGCGATAGTATGCCCAAGCACACATATTTTGAGGCGTCCGTTTCTATCATTGTTCTTCGGTTTGGGTTGAAATGAACCAGTATGGGTGCTCATGTTAGATGCGTTCATATTGCATCATATGCTTTCTGTTCCGTCTCTCGCCATTCCCATTTCTTGTCTTTCTTCGTTAGGTTATAGAGTGGTTTTGCAAGCCTGCTAAATCCCTCTATGAACCTTTGATAAAAGTTGCAGAATCCCATAAAGCATTGAATATCTGTTTTGTTGTTTGGTTTGGTCCAATCCCATATAGCTGCTGTTTTGACAAGGTCGACCTTGACTCCACTTCGATTGATGATAAATCCGAGGTATTCCGTTTCTTCCTTATAGAATTCGCACTTTGTTGCTTTGATTTTCATTCCTAATCCTTGTATTGCAGCCATGATATTGCTGATATCCTTTTGATGTTGTTGTATGTTTTCTGAGTATATGAGTACATCGTCCAAGTATATGATGCAACATATGTCGAGGTACTTATTGAGTACCTTGTTGATCCATCTCTGGAATGAAGGCCGTGCATTGGTTAGCCCGAAGGGCATAACCAAGTATTCGAACATTTCGTATCTTGAGGCGAATGTAGTCTTCCATTCATCTCCTGCCTTGATGCGTATATTGTGGTATGCATCCTTGATGTCGAGTTTGGTGAATTATTTTGCTGACCACAGTCTATCTAGTGCTTCTTCAATCAAGGGTAGAGGATATCGGTCTTTCTTGGTAACTGAATTGAGGGCTCTGTAGTCCACACAGAGTCTCATTTTTCCGTATTTCTTTTTGACGAATAGTATGAGGGATCCTCCTGACACGAAAGAGTCCCTGATCCATCCTCCCTTTAAGTTTTACTCGATGTACTTCCTAAGTTCTTCGAGCTCTGCTTCTCCTAATGGGTATAACTTCTTGTAGGGAATCTCTTTTGTTTTTCCCGTTTTTGCGTCTTTGTCCAGTTGAATTCTGTGATCGATTCCAAGTCTTCGAGGTGGTAGCTCCATAGCTTCCTCTTCTTGGAATAGGTTCGTGAATTGATGATATTCCTTTGGAACCAATTCTTTCCATCCTTTTTTGCTTTGGTATTTCTTATCTTGTATTGCTAGCTCTGTGCTGATGTTGATTTTTGCCAGAACTGCTTTTTCATCTTTGTATGCCCATTTGAAAATTCCCGTTGCATCTCCCCTTCTACAGTACCTTCCAAAGGCTTGTGCTGTGATCTCTTTGATCTCGACTCTTTTTGTTGTATTAGGCTGGTTTTGGTCCAAGCTTCCAAATTCTTTGTCTTCTCTTGTGGTTTCTTCCAGTTGATCTACTTCGTACAGATCCTCTTTGTTGATTTTCTCGATTATCAACTGTGGGATTCGATTGCCTTTTTGGACTTGGTAGTCCTCCTGAGCCAGGTTGGCCAGGATTACTTTGATTTCGCCTGTATAGTCGACATCGATCACCCCTGCTATTGTCATGAGTCGATGTTTACCTCCTAGACCACTGCGAGGTGCTATTCGTCCATAGGTGCCTTCTGGTAGTCCGATGGCTATTCCTGTTGCTATCATTGCCTGCCCATTGGCTGGTATCTTGATTCCTTCGTTGGCATACAGGTCGTGTCCTGCTGCCCCTTTGGAACCCTTGGTAGGCACTCTTGCCTCTTGGTCCAGTCTTTGTATCTGGATTCTCTTATCTTGCCGTATGTCCGCGAACTTTGCATGCAAAGTTTCTTCTTCCGCTTCTCGGACTGGTGTCGAGTAGACCACTGGTGAACTGTTGAGACATCGTGTCGTACATAGTTCGCTTGTAAAGGTCATCTTGTTCTCGTTTCAATCGACCGTCAGATTATGTCTTCGTAACCATGGCATCCCTAAGACTATCTCATGGTTTTTTATATCCGCTACCTGAAAGGTTGCCGTTTCCCTATGGCTATTATTGTCTATAGGTACTGTCACCGTATGTGTTATAGGATCCATAGCACTTAGCTTTCCATCCGCTAAGTAGACTTGTCTCGCTTTCTTCGCTTGTTTGGTATGGAGGCCGTATTTGTCGCAGATTTCTTTGTCGATCAAGTCTTCAGTAGCCTCAGAGTAGAGCATTGCATATATTGTTGTTTCTTCATTCTTTTCGTTGTATATCTTCGTTTTGATCATCACATGATCTCCGTCTTCTTCTCCTCTTTGCCTGTGTAGTGCCATGTAGTAGTTCGCTAACTTGATGGGTTTTCCAGGTCCACATCTTGGGTCTCCCAGACCACCATTTACTGGGGACCCTTGTCGTTTTCCGCCGGTGAATGTTCTAGGATCATTTTGCGAATGTTGCTCCTTTTTTGATTTTGGAAACGATTATTCTCTGCAGCTCTTGTCCTTTGGTATCCACTTTCGGGTCAGCTTCTGCATTCTCGTATCCGATGTCCTGCTTTTCCGCACCTCAGGTAGAGTTTCCTGTTCATTCTTCTCGTGTATTCATCCTTAGACAGGTTCAGAGCAGGTCCTGCTCTTGATTTGTCTAACTCCATTGGCTCTCCTTGTGGTAACGCTCGACCTTCTCCTCGAGCTGCTTGTGGTTTGAAGGTTCCGTCTACATTCCTGTATGATTGGACCACCCTGTGTGCTATAGTATTTTCTGAGTTGCTGTGAACCATGTTTAGTTTGCTTTCCTTATCGATCGCCCATCTTGCAAATTGTTCTGCTGTTGTATAGCGCAGATCGGATATTTCCCATGCCTCTCGGAGTCTCTCGCAGCAGTTTCTCAGCAGGATGATATAGAGACTAGCATCATCAAACTTGGCCTCATATTCCAATAGTCAGCATTCGTTCCAGAATGCCGCGAATGTTTGTTTTCCTTGTTGCAGTTTCTCCAGCTTTCGTCTTACTGTTTCTTTGGCGCTAGGATCTCCAAATTGTTCGAAGAGTGTCGCCTTGAACTCTTCGTATGTGACCCATTCCCTCTGCTTCCTTCTATCTTGGAAAGGCATGATCCATTGTCCTGCGAGTCCTCTGAGTAGAGATTCCACTTATGGAATCTTGATCTCATCACGGTGATCTCCATACTCCTTAACGGCAAAATATCCTTCACATTGTTCTAAGAATATTCGTAGCTTGTCTTCGGCTCCTTCGTATGTGTCGAGCTCCTTTGCTTTCAGTCATTGGACATTTCCTTGTACTGTGTTTCGTGTTGCTGCGAGAAATACCCGAAACTGATTTTCAGTCATTTCAAGCATACTAGTTCCTGGTGCCGGAGCAGCTGGGGCCGGTGGCCCAGGTACTGCTGATCCCGACATTCTCTCGAGTCGTGGAGTTCCTGCAGGAGAGCTATCAACTGGTAATCTTTTTTCTGGGGTTACTGGGCTTGTTGCTCTCTAGGGTTCTGCTGAGACGTGATCTAGGGCATCGCTGAATCCTCCTAGGTTAAGGTTTTGATCGTTGATGTCCATATCTCCTTCCCTGTCTGGATTGAAGGATGCTGTCTTGTATCATTTGGCATCTCATTAGCTGACACTTTGTAATGTAACGATCCCCCTTGGATGGTTAGTTCTTGACGACTGGGAACGATACTTCTCTCTTCTGTTTTCTTATTTCTTAGTATTATGATAGCATTAGGCCTCTGCCTACGTGACCGATAGTACAAGACCTCTGTCTTCTATCGGGAATGCCTATTGTAAGCTTTCTCTAACTCTTCTTCGTGACGAGCTTTCCTTGGCGTAACTATAACATTGCAATAAAGATAAAGATTGTAAAGGTGTTTTATATTCGTTAAAGTAATAAGTAGGAAAAGTACTTAGAAGTCAATCTAATTGTATTTAAACTTGTACCGCCAACACTGGCATATGACGAGCTCCCGCCAGCACAGGGATACCACTAACCGGTATACCACTAATCCTAGGCTAACTAAGTCTATGGTCCCGCACCTGCCATTCCCGAGTCATGCCCGCACAGAAACTAATTACAAGACCATCAAACAACCCAGCACCCACCCCGGTTCAAGTCCATAGCCCCTCTGGTATGAAGCCAACCAGCACTAAGCGTAGCCAAAGTCGAGCAAACAACCAACCCAACCAGGTTCCTCGTCCAACAAACATAAAATCACTACCACCCGGCCCAAACACCGTCCTGCAAAACCTCCTCCACAGTAGAAAACCAACAAAACCAAAACAAATATAATCAACAGGCGACATAATGGCAAAGAAGAGGTGACCCACATGTCCACCTCTCGCATCCACATGCCAGGCCATCGACCCTATGAACCCACTTTGCTAAGTGCCTCCGAAGAGCATAATGGTGAGGAGGACCTGTACCCTCTACCTGTCCCTCAAAACAAAATCATAAACTTAGGAAATACATAGAAGTGGTAACAGACCTAAACGGCCAGTGGGGCCTATCTCCCACCTGTGGTGCCTTGTCCCCACCAGCTATGCCCATTACCAAACCAAAAAAACCAAAGAAACCCCACAAAACCCAGCATGCAAAGTCCAAACAAGTCCAGCAAGGTGGTCGCAACCGACTATCCGCACAGGTGGCCATCAACCATCCGGATCATCGAGGAGCTTTACAGCACTCAGCAGCTTCACTCAACATCCCCATCAGGCCGGAAACACTTAATTAGACATCACCCAACCAGACACATGCCCGACCGGTGCTCACAGGTGCCTCTCACCCCCCAATCAGCCCCCCCAAGCCCCACACACCAGGCGCCGCAGAGCCCATCCAGCCCCCTCAGCCCCTCAGACAGATCAACCATCTGACAGCCACAGGACAGCTATACCTAACCCAATTAGGCAGCCACTGGTCTCGGCCACGCCAACACAGCCACAACCCTCCACTCCATATAGCCGAGGTGAGCCCACCAGCCAAAGCTGGGAGCCACAAAACAGGCAGCACCAATACCCAAAGGCACCAGCACCAGCCACATCATCCAACCCAGTCAAACCGAAGTGCAACCGAGTAGGAAAAAAGGTAAGCAGAGCCAGCTAAAGCCAGTCCCACAGGTCCAGCAATAGGCACGGACGGAACAATGGGCAAGAGGCATCCACAACCGACGCGACAAGAATGGGGAGGGCGAACGAACAGAAGCAGATAAATGGAAGGTAGGTCCCACTTGTAATAGGTGAAGCCGCCAACCACAGACTACAACCGAACCACCCAAACGCACAGCCAACGTAAGTGTCTGGCAGCCAATCATCCCACACCACCCCAGGCAGCAAGAAAAACCACACCAGGGGGTAAGACTTTTCAGGGTCAAAGCCATCCCCACCGTAGCGAGGAGGTGACAGCTGGCTGAACCACCGTATATGCCGCAAGGACAAAACTTCCAAGAGAATAGTGATAAACAACATCGTAGGATTCCGACCATAGAAACATATAGTAACGAGGAGGGGGGGGGCCAGTGAGGCCCCCTCTCCAGTGGATTGATGCGGCTGGTACGATGTGTTGAAACTTGGGAAGGTCATCAGTCTAACCCAAGGGCATTTTGTATCGTGAGAACTAAGGACTCCATTAAAACCCAACAAAAGACATGAGCTGGCCCAAAGAACAACACAGGTGATCCCCCCAAACACAATGTTCAATCCCCGCAATTGAACGCGAAACCTGGGAGTAGACGATATACAGAAAGCCGTAGACATTTTACCTGAAGGGGCATGTAAGCAACCGTGATGAAGTAATCGAAGTGACAGCATCGTGAAAAGCCATCCGGTGACGAAACCAGAAGTAAACAAGTAATCCGCCGCGTAACACCTAATAAGCCTCAACACCAAAGACCCTTGGAACTACTGAGTAAACTCAGATATCTCCCCCAGAATCCAAGGCATCAAGGCCCATCATGAGGGCGAAAGAAACGCTATGGGCGAAGCGACAGCAAAGGATGAGGAAAAGTACTTAGAACAATGCGTGAAGAACCTATCTTCCTCAGCCACATCAGCCTCCTTATATAGTATTCTTCCTACCTGCAGTCCTGTGACCTAAAGTGGTCACATGTGCGAAACTAAATCATAACATCCTAGTCATGTGACCGAAATGATCACATGCTTAAAACCCCTAACCCCATAGCGAGACCATGTACAAAACTCATAAACCAATCATAACACAATAAACAAGTCATATGACTCGACTGAGTCATATGCACGAAACCCATGACCTCATAATGAGGTCATGTGCGAAACATAAATCATATGTGCAAGGCTTACCCGCAAGGTACACTCGCAAGGCATACTCATCAGGCGTACATCCCATGACTCATATTTGAGCCATGTGCGAAAGCATCACAAATCCCATACATAACAAATCATATGACCCGAATGAGTCCTATGTGTAAAATAATAACATACCTATGACTCATAACTATGCATTACATAAAAACCTCTTTCATGCCATGTCACGTTTGTGACAGACGGCCAGTTCAGAGTTTGTTTGAAGAAGATTCATATATCATAGCTCACTGGTATATTTTCTGACAAGCTTAGTAGTTAATATTGACTCTTTTTGCTATTTCTAATTGTTTTTTTACAATTAAAAAATCTGATACTTAAACCACTTTCAAGAAGTAACAAGCCTTCATGGAGTACTATTACAGTTAGCCAAACCTATGCCTATACTAGTATCAAGAGACTACTGCAGTAGGAAAGATGGTAGACCAGAGTCCACTGAGTAGAGTTACTTTTAGTTAGGTATCTCAGTTGGATATACTACACCATACTAAGAAGTACAGAGGCACTAGAAAGGTGTGGTAGTTACCCTACACTGTAGAGTACTCATGTGAAGATTATGGCGTACTGCCACAACTCCCGATACTTGCAAGCTCACAACTGGGAGCACTCTGAGGAGTACCTGATAGCTCAATGGTACTTTATGGCTTAACAGCACTTTGTGGCTCACCATAGTAACTCTGTGGCTCAATGGTACTTTGTGGCTCAACTGCACTTTTGCGGCTCAACTGCACTTTTTAACTTAGTAGCACTTTGTAGCTCAACAGAACTTTGTAACTCAATGGCACTTTGTAACTTAATAGTACTTTATAGCTCAATGGCACTTAGTAACTGAAGACAACTGTATAAATTCAAATATTCGTAATGTTGAAATAATAGAGATACATTCATGTCCAGAAAGTTGATCTATACAGCAATCAATCATGCCTTCATATCCAGCCTTTATTCTTCCGAGACAGTGAGTTGAACCATATGCTGATATTGAGATTCAAATTTAAGCTGCTGTCATCTTTCAATATACCAGTAATAACCAGTATCCAAACTTTGGTGAAGTTGCACGCCAGTACAAAATACATGTCAGAAGACTTTGAGCATGTTTTCAAGGCCATCAGTCCCGCTAAGAGTGACCTGGAATGAACTATAAGCTCACCAAGAATCAAGAACTAGCTGTCTGCCAGTATCTTGATTGCATGGATAAAGTTGGAACTAGTGCCTATTTGCAAATGGTATCAAGCTGTGTAAATGCAATTCTCAGAAATGCACATACTGGTACCAGACCAGCATCTCTTGTCAGTACTCAGTAGGCTCCAAGGTTCCAAGATCGATACCCTCAGTATATTATTAGAAAACAACAAACTATGGATGCAGATAGGAAGAATGCACATCAACCAGACACATTTGTACATGGTTTCAAAAGTATCTGGATGTCTGCCAAGCACATGAGATTCAACGCTAGGACTAGTACAACTTTGATAAAACTGGTTTCCATATTGGTGTTGAGCATGACTAATGGATTATTACTCGGGATCCAACTCAGCAGGAATATCTTGGAAGATCTACAAATCAGGAGCTAGTAACTTTCTGTAAAACCATAACCGGTAATGGAGCTGTGTTATTACCAATAATTATTGTACCTGGAGTGATCTATCAGGAGCTATGGTATACTACTACCAGTATACCAGATGACTACCTTATAGGTATATCAGAAACAGGATACAGTAATGACAATTTGACGATGAAGTAGATTGTCCATTTTCAACAGTTCTCCTCCAAGTATCAAGTGGGAACTTACCCACTTTTACTCCTTGATGAGTTTAGATCTCATTGTACCAAACCGTTTCTTGACTATTGTGATTCATACAAAATCATTGTTTTCTGTCTACCTCCTCATTCTATTCACCTTCTTTAACTACTAGACATAGTTGTCTTTCAGGCTTATAAATATTATCCCTCAGAAATGGTAGAGGCAGCAACTCATATGGGCTATAGAGACTTCAATAAATGAGAATTTCTTGTTAGAATTAATTCTATCTGTCAACAAACATCCAAAGCCGACTACTATCCTCTCAGCCTTTTGTGCCACTGGTCTTATACCGTACAATATTGACGTTGTTGTTTCAAAACTTTGCAAGGCAGCACCTGTATGCAATGAACCCACAATGATGGCAGGAGAAATATTCCACTACGGGTGGCATTCCCCTCACACTTCTACAACTGATAGGTCAAGGTAAAGAGCTCCAAGAAGAGCCTAAAGTAAAGGATATATGCCTTGATATCTAGCAAAGATTTAAGAATGTTCTACAAGAAGAATAAGTCCTTGACCAATCAGGTGCTCTAGCGATGGAGCATTTGAAAAATACCTGTGGGGATAAGAAGGCTAGATATACCCATAACAGAGCTCGGAATAGGAGGCAAATACAAACTGGAGGAGTAATTTACCCATTACAAGCATACCAAATGGTGAAGAGTAGAGAGGCTCCTGATGTTGAAAAAGCAGAAAAACAACTCCGTAAGTACAAAATACTCAAAAAAAGAGTTGAAAAAGCATAGCGTAAACCATTTCTTGATGAGATAAAGGCTAGAGGAATAGCCCGACATGCAGCACAGGCATATAAAAAGAAGATATCAAGACTCATCATAATGAGAATTAAGCAACAAGCAAGGTTGCAAAAATTGATGTAATTTGAAATACTGTATTCTTTTAACTTTTATTGTTACTAGTATGTTTAACTACTAGTTATATATAATAATAAACTATTATAATTATGAAGTTGTACTTGATCAGAAAATCTTGTCTTGAAATCTCTATTGAGCCACAAAGTACCGTTGAGCCACAGAGTTACTATGGTGAGCCACAAAGTGCCGTTGAGCCGTAAAGTACCGTTGAGCTGTCAGGCACTCTTTAGAGTGTCCCCGGTTGTGGCGGCATGCCACAACCTTGGCACGAGTATCAGTGAAGGCGGCTCAAACCCCTCCTGTCCCCGCCACCGCCTGCCTAACAGGAGCTTTGCACAGCCAGTAGGCGAAAGCCATTGTAAATCCCTCTCTTAAATTTGTTTTCTTCTCACAAAATCTGGATCGGCTGTCAAGGTAGAATTGTCATTGCTTTTCCCCGCTAGCAGTACGCACACCGCTTCCCATAGTATTGAAAATCACTCTGCCCGCTATAAGGTCTACTTTCCGATGTTCTGCAAACCACACTCAATTCCATTCACCACGAATTAGATACTATAATACCTCCCGAGCCTGAAACCACAAAGTAACCTTCCAAAAAGGAGCTCCGTCTGGGTTGTCACCGCGATCCTTCTGATGATGGAAAAAGAAAGAAACAAGTTAGAAGTCACGTCATATGCACTACCCAGTGGGCCGTGTAACCTACAAAGAAACTGCCGGGCCGGTAAACAAGTTATCATGGAGTGTTGTATCCTCAAGTCTTTCTTCCGTGTCATGGCACACCATTCCTCGCCTTCAAGCATAATATAAAACATTCATGAGCTATCATTCGCTTTATATGAAAATCAACAAATTTAAAGAAGGATATTTTGACTAAGCCAGACAGGATTTGGTCCCTTGCAGTATCCTACATGGGGTTTTTTTCTCATATAAAAATTCACTACTGGTATTGTTTGGCACAATGGTTAACTGTTCCTGGGTGCGGAAGCGTTTTAGTCCCGGGAAGAGCCGAAAATTGCGCTCAAAGAGATGGTTGTTGATGCTAGAAGGCACTCGTAATACGACATGTAGGAGGGCACGATGGACTACACAAACGTGGTATTTCTTTTGTTATGGGGATCGCGGAGAATGTTGTTTCTTTCGTTGTTTGTTCAAGTGCTACGGAGAAGAATAGTCCTGTAGCAGGCAGGAGATGGTTTTGGAGTTTATTCATTTCTACTCTATTTTAGCCCTTAATTTTCCGGTTGTAACAGAAAGAAAGACTTAGAGTAGCCACGATCGCCTCACTCTCTATCCAAACCAGACCACCTCTCATCCTCATCCCCGCCCACTCTGCGCACGAGCTATCGTTGGCAAGGGCAAATATCCGGGGAAGGGGGGTACGGTCTTCGTATTCTCCATAACCTTCGAACAAATGCAAAGTAGAGAACCTCCTCCGATACCCTTCATGGAAATTACCCTCCACAACAGAGGAAAGATACCACGAGTACTCCCATCCTCCGGATCTTTGCACCGGTGTCACGGTAACCCTCGGTATCTTCCATACGCTACTCCATCGTCCTCATGCCATCTATCACCCTCTCTTAAAGCTCTTAAAGGTCTTGCTTCTAGAACTGTTTCACATCACGCGCCCCCCGGAATAATTATGTCCCGCGTCAACAACTTTGCCCGTGCTTTCCGTCCTATCTCGCCAGCATGAAATTACCTAAGAGCTATGGGAGCCAGGGAATAGTCACAAATCAACTGGATGTAAGCTGCGGCATAGGTAAGTGCGTGGTAATCGTCGAAATTAGTTCCAAACCAGTTTTTCATTATCTACGCACTCAAGATTACTGTAGTTCGGTGTCATCGGGTATCATTTGTTGCTCTCCCTCCCGGAAAATTTCAGTGTTGGCGTTAAGACAACTTTTCAGAATTCATAACATCGGGGGTGGGAAAGGGGGCTCGGGAGAAGATATACTAGAGCCTGATTTTGAATTGTATAAACTTGTGTGGGTGGAAGCACGGTAAACCCCCCTAGAAGATCTTAAACGATATCGTCTGGGTTTCCCTATGCCACCTGTCGTTTCTAGATACCACCTAGTCGCAGCATGTTCTCAACTCAAAGAAGCAAAACCGCAACTCTGGGTATTGAGCATGGATTCTGGGAAGAAGTCCTGCGAACCACCAGAGAAAGTTGACAGCAATAACAGCAGGAGTAAAGGTAGGCGGTACAAGGCGCGAGAAAACCTCGAAGCCCGTATTTCTAGTATATGAGCTAGGGACCTTAGTGTACGAGAAGAGATTGCGTTCCTGAGGAAGAATCTATATCAACTGATACTAAAGACCTAGTAGTTCTGAAATTCGTATTTTTATAACAAGTATGTCTGTTCTGCAGGCAGCTCTTGTCAATTGATGAGAATGATTCCAAAACCGGACTCAAGTGCCAAGAATTTGTATGGGCTCTCATATAAAAAGATACCCGTTCTCAGAATCGCCAATTTCACATCGCCACAGCTCAGGCAATATTGCACCATACACTTTAAAATTTAAATAACAAGCTTAAAATACCCAAGTTCACTATTTTATGAAGAATTGACTTACTTCCAGAATCGGTGGTTGAGTTCTGATGCTGTGAAAAACGGCATTTTTTGTGTAAAAGTGGCCATCAACGATGACTTTTGTCACCGTACTTTACAATACCATGCGCTACCGTACCATACATTACCATAGACCAACAAGATGACATTAACCGACCCGGTAAAAGCTATCAGAGGTATGTACAAAGGACATTGAAAGTTGAAACAAAGCAAGATAAGTGGACTGTGGGTCAGGGGAAGACGTGAGGAGGAGAAGCGCAGAGGTTTAAAGTGGTCTGCTCACAGATTGCAGGGCGACGTTGTCCCTGCATCTCAGGGTATACGTAGTTGCCCGACGTCAAAGGCCCTTGCGTAGAATTCTGTTTTCCTGTATTGTACATGTACATTAGAACTGTAATTTATTGTATAGCATTATTTGTGTATGATGGGGCAACGCACCGTATTATTTGGACCCTACCGCTCTGCCACGGAGAAGAATTCTAATTATTACCACCGAGGCAGTCGCCCAGATCCCGTGATCTAAGGAGTGTGTGATGACTCGAAGGAATTCTGCTGGAGACATGAGATGACTTCTAACATATAGATTTCCGGTTGCGGGAATGGGAGTACCCTTACTGCTTTCACAGCGTCATGTGCACGGGCATTGCCTCAAAGAATGGGAGCGTGGGTTTGCTTGTAGGTACCTGTCGTTTTTAGGCGTCAGTTGTTAAGCTCTGTTGGAGTCACTGCCAAATACGCAGCTTGTTGTCTCACCTCTTATTTCCAGGGTTCTTGTAATTATGCTGGTCTCTTGTACAAAATAAAACTACATGAAAATTTTTAAGTATTGCGCATAGATACTAGGATAAATTCTGCGAGCTGAGGACAATTTTCGTCGGAGCAAGGACAGTCGGGGTAGAGCAGGGCAGCATGTGCAGCGGGACAATAGGTAAGCTTGGATCGATGGACACGAGCTTGAACCCGAAGAAACGCGAGATTGTCTTTTTGGGAAGTACTGTGTTCGGCAAGGAAAATAGCAGTAGCAAAGTGGGGCATGGGAAACAAGCTCTATGGCATGCGGGGGCGCGGTTTTGTTCCCTAGGTGACACGGGGTAACACGAGATCTTGGAAATGATCGTTGCCACGTGTTTCCTAAACCCACGCGGAGCCCGAGCCCTCCCCTATGAACTCACCACCGCGCAATCACACCCTTACCTCACCGTCCCTCTACAGAACTGTCTATATTCAGCAAAACTCATCCATCTATCGGGCAACCCCACCACAACAAAAAGACCGCCACACGTAAGCAACACAACACAACCTAAAAAAAAACCCTTCTTGAATTACCAAGCAACTATGCCAGTCCCGTACTGTCTCTCTAGGTAATGGCTCCTTTCAAATAAGGGCCTGTTTGGATACAGTTCTTCCGTTCAGTTGTCCCACGCAACGTGACTGTTTCCAAACAGGGGAAAAAGTGTTTTTATAGGAGAAACGGTCGCGAAACAGAACAGTTGCAGCTTTGCCAAACAGGCCCTTAACTCCCCCCCCCTTCTGTCGCTCTTACATAGCTAATTCATTGCAGCCGCTTCACCGATTCTGACTCGGACTCTAATTCGGATGACCTCTATTTCGATGAGACCGGCTCCCACGTCCACATCAGGCCCACCACAGGGAGGCACGCGAATGAGATCCTTGGAGGGGAGGACGACGATGAATTGAAGTGCCAGAAGTGTAATATCAAAGTTTTAAGCGAAGAGGCTTTGCATCGCCATATGCTCAAAGGAAAGAGCAAGAATGGGGCCGAGAAGCACTTTTACTGTGGCAAGTGTAGGATTGACTTTAACAATGAGGAGGGGTTGAGAGTCCATATGGTGGATAGTTCCGAGCATGTAATTTGCCGTGAGTGCTCTCAGGAGTTTCAAACTCTTGAGGAGCGTGATCTTCATTGCAAGCAGGTGTGTTTTTCAACTCTTATTTCCATCCACCTTTTCATGATATTTGGGAAGCTAATCCTACGATCAGGTCCATGACCCCGAATTGGCTAGCGATTACGGATGTCCTGGCTGCGGTCTCTTGTTCAACACCATTTCGGGTATTAGTCAACACATCGAGTCCGGACAATGCAATGGCCAGATCTCTCCCGGTGAATTCCGCGAGCTCATCAACTATGAAAACAATCCACTAGCGAAGAGAGACCTCCCCGCCGACCTTCTCGCCGGTAGCACTACCACCCACAGTTGGCGTGCGGGTATCATCCCCCAGCGTGTCAAGGTTTCCCTCGCCCAGACCTCTGACGGCTCCAAGCCCTACGAACTCGCCCCGAAGAATTTTGTTAGCGTTATTGACTACACTCTTCCGGCTAAACCCGCGAGTCAACAACCCGTGGAAAACCTCGGAAGCTGTTGGAATAATATTGTGAAAGCCTATGTCTGTCCCCGCCCCAGGTGCGGGCGAAAATTTAATAGTATTTCCGCGATTAAAGCGCATCTCCAGAGTGTCACTCATGACAAGAAGGCATTTCGGTAACACTTTCCACCGTCTGAAATTTATCTCTAATTTCCCCTGGTTTACTGACAGGTGTGTGTGTGTGTGCGCGCGGCAGTTGTCCTACCTGCTTTGAGTGTTTTGTCTCTTCGTCTGCGCTCCTTCAGCATGCAGAATCTGAGGCGTGTGGAGTGAAACGCTCCCCCGCATATCAGCAGCTCATCAAGGGTGCCACCGGCGGGTTGGTGGACGGGATTAAAAAGGGCGAGTTCAAAACTGGCTGGTAGTAAAAAAACCCACTGGAAATGATAGTAAGGGAGGAGCAACATGGTATCGAATCTTTAGTTGACCTATCTCGGGGTCGCGAAGTTGGGGAGGTTTTTTTTTTTTCCCTTTTCTTTTCGGTACTTAATGGCTGCTTATTTGTATCCTTACTATGATTCTGGGGGTTTCCTCGTTGTTGCCAATGATAGAAAACATAAAGCTCTTAAAATTCTTAAAATTCTTGTGCCCTTGTGGTGATACGTGTTCTGAGCAATACTTTATGATGGGAGTCCTAAAGTATGCTAGCACTGGTTACCTCTATGGACGCCTCGGGAATCCCGTTCCAGATGTCCTTGAGAAAATGCACACCATTGCCTGGTGCATAACCGGTGGACGGCGACCAAATTGTCAATTGTCCAGTGTTAAAGGGACTCTGTATACAAAGTATATATAATACAAATATCCTTCATGACACTATGATGGAAACTAAAACAATCTGGCTTCTAAACTCACGCGGTACGGCAGTCCCGAGTATTGGAGCACAGAACTACGGTTTCAGTTCTCTTCACTCCTACCCCTGTGTTATTCGACATTTAGCGTTTATCTGCAATACGCACTCATCTCTTTTGATATTAGCTAGTTCTTCTCACAGCTACTAGACTACACCCATCTTTTTCTTATTTTCCCCTGGCACTTTGCTTAAGCTTATAACTATAGCTTATTTGCTTATTTAAATATTGTACTTTGCTTTTTTATTACGGGTTGCACTTGTTTTTCCCTCCCTGCCCCCTCCTTCCACCGCTCCCCACACTGGCGGTTCTGGCCTTCCTTTTATCTCGTTCCTTTATTCGTTTGAATCGAAAAGCCACTCTTGTGCATGTAGCGGGCAATCAACTCAAGCCTCTTCTCTTCCTCGGGTCACACATACGGCTAGGGTTTCGCTATCCAGGGAGTTTTCATAGATAATACAGTGACAGGCTCTTCAGAACACTTAACCCAAGGGATGTCTAATCTAGTGACAACAAGCGCGCCATAGGTCGGTGGTGGGTTCCATAAACTCCCGGTTCCGTTGGTAGGTGCATGCTAGAAGACCAACGTTACGGATGCGTAGCGTGGCGAGTCTCCCTATCAATAACCGCTCTCTTCAGGGATTGGTTGGTTGATTAAGCTGCTCTGTCGTAGTCGCCGCCAAATACAAATTATTATTTTGCCTTTCATTCACACGGTTCTCTTAGCTGTGTTGCACTCTTGTCTGGAATCCACTGCTATTGGTATTTGGTGAGAGTGCCGCAGGGCTGCGCGAGAGCGCTCGACCCCAAAACCACCTCCGGAGGGGTGATATGGCGCGGGAGGCAAGAAAACTTCAAAGTTTGTATTAATTAGGTGTGAGCCGGAACCTCAAGGATTGAGCGGATATCGTACTTTTATGGAAAGAAGGAGTGGTAAAGTGGCGAAGGCGAAACAACCTACTGGGACCTTTGGGGATGCGGACTTCTCTATAGATGTCATCATTCAACAGAGGTAGATATACCAAGCATCAACAAAGCTCCCGCCCAAGCCCTTTACAAGTACCCATATATCCTGATCCAATATAGACGACCTATAACTTTACACATTGACCCAGCGATGCGGTACTAGCGACAATGGAGGGGAAACTGCGATAACGACTGCAATTGCTGAGTCCTATGGGACGGTGTCGCTTGGTTGAGCATAACGACGGGGAACCACGTGTTCACCTACCTCCTATTACTTTCAACGTACAGTATAGGAAACCCGTATATAATGGGTGGGTTAGAACTCTGTCGACAGGCAATATCTCCACCCTAACGGACTAGAGACGGGCCGTCCCACAATCACTCCTGAATTCTTAGGTAAAAAATGGCATATAAAGCAAGAGATAGGTTTCCATTATTCCCAGTTTTGTCCAATTCTCTCCTAGTTTGAACTTGAGATTCCACAATTTCATTCACATTCCCTTTACCTTCTTAGCCACATGTCCGATATGTCACCACCTAACGCAGATATCATACCCTCCACTGAAACAAATATTTAAGAACGAGAGTAGTATAGGGTGTACAAAAGATCAGCGTGGTCTCGACCTAGTAAACATTAAACTAATGACGGGCTACTAGCCCATTACCTCCTGTTGACCTTCTGTCTATTAGAAAATTAGCAAGGCGTTTGTGGATTCCCTAACAAGGGCAGGATATGATACTTACTTACCGGTACGCAAACAATACTTCCCAGTCAAGGTGAGCCAGGGGCCGCCCGGAAAAGGCAAAAAGATTTGGTGTGCCCTTGGGGCAAAACTACCGGGCGTTAATGATAACCCAGAGCACTGTTG
The DNA here is from genome assembly GCF_000151645.1 of Tuber melanosporum. Taxonomy (NCBI): domain Eukaryota; kingdom Fungi; phylum Ascomycota; class Pezizomycetes; order Pezizales; family Tuberaceae; genus Tuber; species Tuber melanosporum. Next base: position 652,485 of record NW_003298864.1, on the reverse strand, counting down.
GGGGTAGTAAACTGAAGCGACTCACCGCTAAGGGTGAGGATAACGGGTATCCTACGCTAATATGCTAAGAGTAAAATCATATGACTTCCTTTCTAAGCTGGCCAAATAGCTGTGAGGCGCAGTATGGGTAAGTGGGGGAAGAAAGAAGAAGGAAGAAAAGACCTACCGGTGAGCTGTAATAGAATGCAAAGTATTACTTGTAGCTCGGGGGACAACGTTTGCATACAAACTAAGACTAGCAAGAGATAGTTTATTAGCCTTTAGGGAAAGCACGAGAAAGAGACCCGCAATACATACCTCCTACCCAGGAACACAAACTAGAGGCTAGTCTAGAATCACATGCGTTCAGAGGGAGCTTAAGGGTGGGTGGTGGATTGCATACAACCTGCAAAGGGCGGGGGGATCTACATTAGCAATGTAGCAACAACAAATAACGGAGGACGTGCAGGTATGCTTACAGCCTGAAGCAACCAAGAAACCTGCATTACCAGTTAGGTTGTTCCAAAAGTATTGCCGGCCTCGTTCACTTACTTCCTATCATAAAACACTCAGAGAACCAGAGGTCAACGATTGTAGTGGTGCCCTGCAGCGTTGCTTCGTTGTTAAGCTGTCCTCAAAACAGACTTTCCGTTGTCTGGACCATCCAATAAGGTCACTTCCCCACGCCCACAGCCCAACACCACTCCTCCTTTTGTGGTTGCTGAAAGCAGACTCCCGCCGGAGGTAAGAGAGGGGGAAAGGGAAAATTCGCTTGCAAAACAGCTCAATGAGCGAAGTCATTCATTGAGCAAACAATACTGTGTGTGGGATGGTGCCTATCATTTCAAACTCAAATGTTTGAGGTCTCGAGTAGGGTCTTGCCAGGATGTCTTGCTCGCATGATATATACTAAAATTCCCTTTTACCTTAGGGTAAAATGGAGTTGGTAAAACTCATGGTCACAAAACATGCGCCAATTACGGAAAGAGATATCATACAATAGGCCAGGTCATATACGATATTTATATATTCTACCTAGCACCACATCACACTCCTGTACTACATAAGCTCCCCCCCCTCCTCACTTAACAGTACAACCACCGATCACGCCAGAACTGACGCATACGCTGTAAATGATCAGTATGCTCACTAGACTTTTTGATCTCCGAGCTACTCAGTTTGCATGCAACCCATCTGGTCCAGGAATTCGCTGTATCCGGACTTCTTCTCAGGAAAGTTTAATAATATCCTCACGTGTTTGACAGTTATTTTAACATGCAATCTGGAAAGCAGTTCACCAAAAATGGTACAGAAATTAGCAGCAGGTAAAAGAAATGGAGCATCGAATGAATTGGCTGGGAAAATCACTGTTCTAGGAAGAATCCACAAACTTGAAAGTGTAGGAACTCAAAATTCACATTTAGTTGCCAGCGGACATAAACCTAACGGATACTAGGATATCGCTAGCACCAGTGCTAGGATCACAAACCTATCCCAATCACATAAACGTGCTGATACACGCTTCAGCCAGCTGTTAACCTTTTACACTGGAGTGGCTCTGCTTGGAATAGGAGGAGTATGATTTTAATTACATTTCTGCAACCTCTACTAATACTCTTAGGCGATATCCATAATCTACAACCATGATCTCACAAGAGAGGATCAAATGAAATCCCACATCCAGGATTTCAAGAAGGATGTTATATCGAGTATTGAACGCTTGAAGTCAAAGATGGGTCAGGGGATCGGGTCTTCGGAGTCGAAGATGGACCTGAAGTTTAATCAAATAAATACTAAGCTGGATGCCCTCCTAAAGAACCAAAGAAGGTAGTGGTAGCTTTTTACATTTCAGCATTTATCAGGCTACTAGATTGAAGTCATTCGCACTGGTAGACCCCCTTGTTAGTTAATCGTAGAAGATCAATTATCTCATAGAATTTTTATTTTGCCGAGCTGTACATCATACACAAGTGCCGGGGATGACATTTTCATGGAAGGCAAAGGTGTTTGATAGTTGCGCATCCAAATAATTATTTTGTCGTTGCGGCTAGTGCTGTACAGTACTCGTGCTATACTATATCGTACAATAAGGAGGTTTTGCTAAATCGGTTCACTACTGTACTTATCTTATCACCACAGCAACCGCACTAGCCTTTCCATCTATGGTAAAGCACCAAGTGGCTCAGCTTTGCACAGTATTATGAATAGTTCGTAGTTTAAACAGTGCAAACAAAATTTGTTGACATCATTGTTTATGTAAAAGAAAAAAGATTTTGTATTGGTCAAACTTGTCCCTGCCAACATATGAACTCTTTCCTATATCCGTGAATGTATAAGATTATTCACAATTGACCACTCTGTCTTAGTTCGCAATAGGTACTACTACCCATCTCTGTTATGGATGGCGAACCAGAACAACAAGCTGGCTACATAGCTGGGACTTCAGAAGTTAAAGAAATTACTCCCGTTCAAGCCGCCGAACAAGCCAACATTCAACATCAGCTGATAAGTAGGGAGAAGCTGGTACTTGTACATTTATGTGTTCTCCATGGTGGAGAATACTTGTTACCTTCAGGATGAGAACGATTTTGGTCAAAAATGTAAGGACTGTTTAGCACCTCTTTAGGCCGCCCAGCCAGCAACCCCCACATTACTATGAGCTGTATGCTTACCGAATATACTAAAAAGATAGAGAGAGAAAGGAAGGAAACCAGTACCGTGCAGACAGATGGAGAGTATGAACAAGTAATGGAGTTATAGAAGTCAAGAGTTGAAAGTGTAAGTAAAAAGATTTGTCTTTTGAATAGTAGAATAATAAACTGTTTTTCTCTCTTTATTTTTCACTCTTGATTTTATTAATTCAAAGTAGTACAAGCAAGCTAAAATGAGATTACATATAGAGTAGAGATGGCCGTGGGAACCGGACTAGTACAGAGGAAAGTATAGGAAAAAAGAACAAAGAAGCTAAAGAGCGGGCAGCAGAAGCTCATCATAGTAATATGCTTACTACTCTGAGTCAAAAGTAAGATTTTGCAATGGGAATGCTAGCTTTAGAAAAGCATGAAAAAGGAGGAAGAGGAGAAAAAGGAAAAGGTGGGGCCTATTAAACTGGATACTTTGAGCAAGGCAGTAAAGTGAGAGGTGAAAGTAGAGAGCCTGAAGGACAAGAGAAGAAAAATAAGAAAGCAAGGGGAATACTTAAATATGCAATTAGTGGAGGAAGGAAACTGGATAACTGGGATTCTTGAGTCGGTTGCCGGTGCCTCACTTGCTTCTACAAAAGAAATCTGCTCCAATTACAATATCAAAAGAGAATTCTCCTGTGTCCTGGCAGACAATTAAATCAACTCTAGATGATTCCAAATTGTCATATCCAATACATGGAACCTCACATTCAGCTACAGATAATTGGCAGTACTTGGATCAGGAGAGATTTAGTCTTTTGGAACAGCTGGTTCAAGGAGTCGAGGAGGGATTGAAGGAAGTTCAGGATATTACCAATAAAATATTAAAGCTTTGAGAGTCTGAAAATTAACGACTAAATTGCTACTATTAAGGTATTTGAAAAATTGACCTTGTTTTTGACATTGCTTTATAGCAGTTTATATACTAATTTTAAGAAGAAAGTGAATGCAAGAAGACTGGAGAGGTGTCAGTCAGTTTTTAGGTCTGAAGAGAGATGAGAAGAAATAAAAATTTGAATATATCTACTATTTACTTTGGAAGAAAGAGAAAATCATAACTCAAGTTACATAACTTACTAGCAATAGCCCAAACTGGCAGATATCTCCTTATTTCATGCAATGCAGAAATCTCATCAGACATCTTGTTTCTATCACTCCACAGGCAAACAACTCTGCTGTTCAAACCCCATTTAGAATTGCTACCACCTTCAGAATCACACTCACCATTGTTAGCACTATGCCTTTTTCTCAGTGACTTTAGCTCTGCAGTGGTAGGTTTGTTGGTAGGAGATGTGACTCGCAAATTACTCTTCTTGTCTTCTCCCTGATTCTTACCCTTTTTCCAATTAAGCTCAATACCCCACCCTTGTTTTGAATCTCTACTCCTTAACTCCAAACACAAGAACCTTACAATGATTCCTATCAGTGAGTATGGCGATATATTCACTTTTGTGTTGTTGAAAAGAACTCATCACAGTAGTCGATATTGTACTCGATATTCTGGTTTGCTGGATTTCTGGTTCTTTGCAATCTAGGAAAAGATCAATCTGTCTTTCTATCAGTGTATGAATGTGATTGTGAGTATATCTTCGAAGACATACAGACTTAACCAGTCTACATCTTCAAAAACATTAAAAATATTTGAGAGATTATAGGTAAAACAGAAGATTAGATAAGCAAGCTACTATTCCTGCCCTTGGCATTCCTAGATGCCCATCTGGAGCAGTGGTGGAATTTCAATACTGGTCAAACACCTCCGGGCAATTCGCACGGGATGTGTTTCAAACCACTCCAAATCCTTATCATTAACATAACATGTTCACAAGGTGCTAGTCACATTATCAGTAATAGGTACAATAGTTGGTAGGTGTCTCACTCTACCGGAGAGGAGGTGAGAGCTGAGAACTAAAGTAGGCTTTGAGGGTGTACTGGGAAAACAAAGAAGTAACTGTTCAACTAAGTATATTGAAATACTGTCTGTCGAAGTCTGCCTTTTCCATCGTAGAATCAGGTAGTCTTTAAATACACAAATCTGTTTATGTCTAGCATGAACGAAACTACACAAAGGTATTAAAAGATACACTGTGGTAAAACAACTTATGTATCAAAACGATACTTAAAATAAAAATAAAAACCAAGTATCAAATGATACTTAAAATAAAAATAAAAACCAAGTATCAAATGATACTTAAAACAAACTAAGTATCAAAGCAATACTTAAAATAAAATGTAAAACAAAAACAATTATTAAACGATACTTAAAACAAACCAAGTATCAAAGTAATCCTTAAAACAAAACATAAAACAAAACCAATAACTAAGTACCTGTACCAGTTACATTCCCCAAAACAAAACAACTATTTAAACAAACAGAACCTAATAATCGTCAAAAGAGGAGTCCGAGAAACTAAAGGCTTTAGTTTCTACTATAAGTTCTTCATTATAAGTGTCACACCAAAGACAAGAAGAAATATTAAGAAAACATCAAGACTTAAAGAAATACAAGTCACAGTAGCTACAAATACCAGATTCATGCTGTGCATCTACCCAAGCATTGTTGTACTCAGGGTGGTAGTCTATCCAGAGGATAGCGAAGTAGTCTTCAGGTTGGATAATATCGTAATTCAAGATCAGTTCAATAAGCTGTTATTACAGCCTTTTATTGTATTCTACATAGTTTGACATCATTATAGTATTTGGATGGTGAATGGTAATTAGATGAGATTGTTGAGAGCTTGCTCCATAGCCTGATTTTTCTCATTACTGCTTTCAAATTTCAACTCAAAGTATAGTGCACAAAATCCATCTCTAGCTTCCAGTTCAAGTTGTCATCCCTCAGTTTCCAGCATAGTTGGTGTCCAGCATATCAAGATATAGTTAATCATTGGCGGTAGTGAATCATTTGGCATGTTGTCTTCCTACCACTTGTTCACCATGTCCATTGCCTGCTCTAGCCCTTCTAGCAATTTCTAGCTGTTTTCGCTTATTGGGTATTTTTTCCATTTGACCAGAAATTAATCATTTCTATGCCATAGGTGGTGGTATTGGAATTTTTTCAACTTTTCATTCCTCTTTCTTATCGATGATGATGGGCACACCCTGAGAGTAGGTTCTTCTATGGAACTTGGAGTCATCATTTGAGTGGAAGCATTTGACAGTAGGAGTGTAAGAAACGGCAGTATTTCGGCAATACATATGCCTATCCATTTGGACAGTGTAGTTTTTTGCTGCATCTAATAATGGTAATAAACATGTTTTTATGGACTATAAGCATATCACCTAGTAGAATAAAGACATATTTGCATTGTCGTGTCACAAACGTGGCTTAAGCGAGGAAAGGGTTTTCATGTAACGCATAGTTATGAGTCACAGGTACGTTATTGTTTTACACATATGACTCATTCAGGTCATATGATTTATTATGTGTGGGATTTGTGATGCTTTCGCACATGGCTCAAGTATGAGTCATGGGACGTGCGCCTGATAAGTATGCCTTACAAGTATGCCTTGCAGGTAAGCCTCGCGCATATGATTTATGTTTTACACATGACCTCATTATGAGGTCATGGGTTTTGCGCATGTGACTCAGTCGAGTCATATGACTTGTTTATTGCGTTATGATTGGTTTATGAGTTTTTGTACATGACCTCGCTATGAGGTCATGGGTTTTGAGGATGTGATCACTTTGGTCACTTGATTAGTTTGTTATAATTTGGTTTCGCACATGTGACCACTTTAGGTCACATGACTACAGGCGGGAAGAATACTATATAAGGAGGCCGATGCGGCCGAGGAAGATAGGTTCCTCACGCTTTGTTCTAAGTACTTTTCCTACTTATTACTTTAACGAATATAAAACACCTTTACGATCTTTATCTTTATTGCAACGTTATCAGTACGCCAAGAAGTGTTCGTCACAAAGACGAGTTAGAGAAAGCTTACGATAGGTATTTCTGATAGAAGACAAAGGTCTTGTACTATCGGTAATGTAGGCAGAGGCCTAGAGCTATCGTAAGACAAAGAAAGAAGAAGACAGAAAAGATAAGTATCGTTCCCCATCGCCAAGAACAAACTATCTAAAAGGGGATCGTTACATTACAAAGCGTCACCTAGTGCAACACCAAACAATACAAGACGGCATCCTTCAACTCGGACAGGAAAGGAGATATTGACATCGACGATCAAAATCTTAATCTAGGAGGATTCAGCGATGCCCTAGATCACATCTCAGCAGACCCCTCGAGAGCAGCAAGCCCAGTAACCCCAGAGAAAGGATCACCAGTCGATAGCTCTCCAGCTGGAACTCCACAACCTGAGAGAATGTCGGGATCCGCAGTACCTGGGCCACCAGCCCCAGCCGCGCCGGCACCAGGAACCAGCATACTTGGAATGACTAAAAATTAGTTTCAGGCATTTCTCGCAGCCACGCGAAATACAGGACAAGGAAATGTCCAACGACCAAAAGCAAAGGAGTCCGACACATACGAAGGATCTGAAGATAAGCTACGAATATTCTTAGCACAATGCGAAGGATATTTTGCTGTTAAAGGATATGGAGATCAACATGATGAGATCAAGATTCCATATGTGAAATCTCTGCTCAGAGGACTCGCGAGGCAATGGATCATGCCTTTCCAAGAGGGAAGGAAGCAGAGGGAATGGTTCACATACGAAGAGTTAAAGGCGACACTCTTCGAACAATTTGGAGATCCTAATGCCAAAGAAACAGCAAGACGAAAGCTAGAAAAACTCCAGCAAGGAAAACAAACATTTTCAGCAAACTGGAATGAATGCCAACTATTGGAATACGAGGCCAAGTTTGATGATTCTACTCTCTACATCATCCTCCTGAGAAACTGCAGCGAGAGACTCCGAGAGGCATGGGGAATCTCTGAGCTGCGCTATACGACAGCCGAACGATTTACAAGATGGGCAATAGATAAAGAAAGCAAATTAAACATGGTTCGAAGCAACTCGGAAAACACTATAGCGCACAGAGTGGTCCAATCATCCAGGAATGTGGATGGGACCTTCAAACTACAAGCACCTCAAGGTGAAAGCCGAGCATTACCACCAGGCGAGCCAATGGAGTTAGACAAATCAAGAGCAGGACCGACTCTGAACCTGTCTAAGGAAGAGTACGCCAGAAGAATGAATGGGAAACTCTACCTAAGGCGCGGAAAAGCAGGACATCGGATACAAGAATGCAGAAGCCGACCAGACAATGGATACCAAGGAAACAGAGCTGCTGGAAATACTCATTTCCAAAATCAAAAAAGAAGTAACATCCATGAAATGATAGCAGAAGATTCACCGGCGGAAAACAACGAGGGTCCCTAGTAAATGGTGGTCTGGGAGACCCAAGATGTGGACCGGGAAAACCCATCAAATTAGCAAACTACTACACGGCACTACACACACAAAGAGGGGAAGAAGATGGAGATCATGTGATGATCAAAACGAAGATATACAACGAAGAAAACAAAGAAACAACAATATATGCAATGCTCGACTCTGGGGCCACCGAAGACTTTATCGTCAAAGAAATATGCGACAAATACGGCCTCCACACCAAACAAGTGAAGAAAGTAAGACAAGTCTACTTAGTTGATGGAAAACCCAGCGCTATGGGTCCTATAACCCATACGGCGACAGTACCTATGGACATTGACAGCCATAGGAAAACGGCAACCTTCCAAGTAGCAGATCTGAAAAACCATGAGTTAGTCCTAGAGATGCCATGGTTATGAAAACATAATCCAACGATCGATTGGAACGAGAACAAGATGACCTTTACAAGCGAAATATGTGGGACACGATGTCTCAACAGTTCGCCTGTGGTCTACTCAACACCGATATGGGAAGCGGAAGAAGAAACCTTGCATGCAAAGTTCACCGAGATGTGGCAAGATAAGAGAGTCTGGATACAAAGGCTAGACCAAGAGGCAAAAGTGCCTACCAAGGGTTCCCAAGGGGCAGCAGGACACAGCCTATACGCCAATGAAGGAATCAAGATACCAGCCAACAGGGCAGCCAACTATAGCGACAGGAATAGCCATTGGACTCCCAGAAGGCACCTATGGACGAATAGTACCCGGCAGTGGTCTAGCGGTCAAACATCGGCTCATTACTATGGCAGGGGTGATCGATGTCAACTATACAGGTGAAATCAAAGTGGTCCTGGCTAACCTATCCCAAGAGGACTACCAAGTCCAGAAAGGCGATCGAATCGCACAGTTGATAATTGAAAAAATCAACCAAAAGGATCTGCATGAAGTAGATCGACTGGAAGAAACCACAAGAGGAAATAAGGGATTTGGAAGCACAGACCAAAACCAGCTAGATACAACAAAAAGAATTGAGATCAAAGAGATCACAGCACAAGCCTTTGGACAGTACTATCGAAGAGGAGATACCACAGGAATTCTCAAATGGACATACGAAGACGATAAAGCAGTTCTAGCAAAAATCAACATCAGTGCAGAGCTAGCAATCCAGGACAAGAAATACCAAACCAAAAAAGGATGGAAAGAATTGGTTCCAAAAGAATATCACCAATTCACAAATCTATTCCAAGAAGAGGAAGCTGCGGAGCTACCACCTCGAAGACCAGGAATCGATCACGAAATCCAGCTGGACAAAGATGAAAAAACGGGAAAGTTAAAAGAGATTCCCTACAAGAAGTTATACCCCCTAGGAGAAGCAGAGCTTGAAGAACTTAGGAAGTACATCAAGCAAAACCTAAAGCGAGGATGGATCAGAGACTCTTTCGCGTCAGGAGGATCCCCAATACTATTCGTCAAAAAGAAAAACGGAAAGATGAGACTTTGCGTGAACTACAGAGCCCTCAATTCGGTTACCAAGAAAGACCAATATCCGCTACCCTTGATTGGAGAAGCACTGGACAGACTACGGTCAGCAAAATACTTCACCAAACTCGACATCAAAGACACATACCACAATATACGCATCAAGGCAGGAGACGAATGGAAGACTACATTCGCCTCAAGATATGGAATGTTCGAATACTTGGTTATGCCCTTCGGGCTAACCAACACACCGGCTTCATTCCAGAGATGGATCAACAAAGTACTTAATAAGTACCTCGACATATGTTGCATCGTATACTTGAACGATGTACTCATATACTCGGAAAACATACAGCAACACCAAAAAGATATCAGCAATATCATGGCCGCAATACAAGGATCAGGAATGAAGATCAAACCAACAAAATGCGAATTCCATAAGGAAGAAACAGAATACCTTGGATTTATCATCAATCAAAATGGGGTCAAGGTTGACTCTGTTAAAACAGCAGCCATATGGGATATGGCCAAACCAAACAACAAGACAGATGTCCAATGCTTTATGGGATTCTGCAACTTTTATCGAAGGTTCATAGAAGGATTTAGCAGACTTGCAAAACCACTCTATAACCTAACCAAGAAAGACAAAAAGTGGGAATAGGGAGAAACCGAACAAAAAGCATATGATGCAATACGAATGCATCTAACATCGGCACCCATACTGGTTCATTTCAACCCAAACAGAAGGACAATAATCGAAACAGATGCCTCAGAATATGTATGCTCAGGCATACTATCGCAACAATGCGACGATGGAAAATAGAGGCCAGTGTCCTATCAATCCAAGACAATGACCCCCGCAGAGTGCAACTACTATGTTGCAAACAAAGAACTATTAGCAATAGTTCAAGCATTAAAAGAATGGAGAAGATACGTTTCGAACAACGACCATCCAGTCCGAGTTCTAACCGACCACAAGAACCTGGTGCCGTTCATGACCACGAAAGAACTGAACGACCGCCAGATAAGATGGATGAAACACCTCAGCAAATACAACTTCAAAATCGAATACCGACCAGGCAAAGAAAGTGGAAAGCCAGATGCTCTCACAAGGATTGCAAGCGACAAACCACAAACGAAAGAAGACGAAAGAATCAAACAAAAAACACGAACACTATTACCAAAAACCTACTTTAAGGCAATGGAGGTTATCCAATTCACATCAACGGAGGAAAGAGGAATCGAGAACACAAACAAGAAAGACAAAACAATTCAGACAATAAGAGAAGCCTTAGAGGAAGGAAAGAAAGAGATGAAAGAAATTGCTCTGGGTTTATGCCAATGGAAGGACAGAAATATGTGGTTCGACGGAAAACAATGGATCTCGGAAGAAGAGGAGATAAGGACAAACATCATACGACAACACCACAATATCCGAACGACAGGACACGGAGGAACGGCTAAAACTACAGAATTCATTACGAGGTCATTCTATTGGCCAGGACTGCGCGAAGACGTCAAACAATATGTCGAAAACTGCGACATATGTCAAAGGACGAAAACGGCTAAACACGTACCCTATGGATTACTAAAATCAAACGAAGTTCCCAAACAACCATGGGAAACAATTACTATGGATTTCATCACGGACCTACCAGCATCGGAAAATTGCGATAGCATCTTGGTCGTGGTGAATCGTCTGACTAAAATGAGCCATTTCATTCTGGTTAGAAAAGATATCAACACGAGGGATCTTATAAAAACCTTCAGAGAGGTTTTCAGACTTCATGGCCTATCCAAGAATATCATCACTGATCGAGGAATACTATTCACATCGGGACTATGGAAAAAAGTAACCGGAGAAATGGGAATACAAAACAGAATGAGCACAGCATTCCACCTACAAACAGATGGACAAACGGTACGAGTAAATGCGATACTCGAACAATATTTAAGGGCTTACGTCAACTATCAACAAGATGATTGGTACAAGCTGTTATCAATGGCCAAATTCGCATACAACAATGGAAAGCAAGAAACGATCGGCACCACACCATTCTTTGCGAATTACGGACAACATCCACAAAGTCAGACCACATATCAAACAATTAATGAGGTGATACCGGAGAAAACGGATATGGGAAAACTACACGAAACCTTACAATACGAAATGAGTCAAGCACAACAACGGTAAAAAGAACAATACAATAAGCACCGAAGACCGGATCCAAACATACAACCAGGAGATATGGTATGGCTAATACCACGCAATATCCATACGATACGACCATCAAAGAAATTGGACTACAAGAAAATCGGACCCTTCAGGATATTGGAAAAAGTGGGCAGCCGAGCTTATAAACTCGACCTTCCCCCCTCAATGCGAATACACAATACATTCCACATCTCACTGCTCGAATTACACAATGACCATAAGTTTCCTTCACAAACACTTATTCTTCCCCCTCCGATCGAACTCGACGGAGAACCAGAATACGGGCTCGACGAAATAGTCGATTCCCGCTTCTTCCACGGTCACCTCCAATACCGAGCCAAGTGGACAGGATATTCTCCTGAACATGATAAAACTTGGTACTTCGTACACAACTTCGAAAACGCACAAGATGCCATCTCAACCTTCCACCAACGATACCCAGGCAAGCCCGGCCCAGGTGACGATCACGTTCAACCAAGACAAAGGCGAGGGAAAGGCTCCCATGCCATTGCAACCACACGAGGGCTGGGGCGATAGCCCCCGCCAAAACACACCCACCAGCCCCGAATACTCATTCATGGGGCCAACCGACGAGGAACTTAAGGAAAGGGAACAACAAGCACAGCATAACGCCATGTCATGGACGGTATGCTACGATGACGGTTGCCAAACACACTTTGGCGACAAAGAAGGCTCGGGATGGTTCCCGAGGGAATGTCAAAAGCGTGGCCCACGCCCGGACCACGTTCTAAAGCATTGGCAATAATGCTTCAGAAATGGGTGCAGAACGCACAGGGCACAGAAAATATCTGCGGGATTCTACCCGCAGAAAGATGGAAGCAGGAAAGAGTTGGAAGGAGAAGATGCCTGAAAGGCATGGGCCGCGAGGACGCGGTCCAGGCAGGGAGGGGCCCAAGACTCCTCTGCAGACACGGAATCGGATGTCAGGAGCCTACACAGGCAGATCTGGGGACTCAGAGAACGACTGGATCAAGCCGAGGCCACAATTTTGGCAAATGACAAAACGATCGCGGAGCTTAGACAGCTGAACGACAATCAGCGGCACACGATCGAGATGGCGAATCTGACTCTGGAATCGGTAAGGGTCAGATGGAGGACGGCAGACGAAAAGTTCCACAAGCTGAGAAGGACCATGCGCTCGGCAGAACGGGAACTATTGAAACTGGGAGTAAAAGCCTGATGGGACTCAGGCTTAGAAGGAGGGGAGCTAATGTCACAAACATGGCTTAACGAGGAAAGGGTTTTCATGTTACGCATAGTTATGAGTCACAGGTATGTTATTGTTTCGCGCATATGACCTATTGGGGTTATATGATTTGTTATGTGTGGGATTTGTGATGCTTTCGCACATGGCTCAAGTATGAGTCATGGGACATGCGCTTGACGAGTATGCCTTGCGAGTGTGCCTTACTGGTAAGCTTTGCGCTTATGATTTATGTTTCGCACATGACCTCATTATGAGGTCATGGGTTTTGTGCATATGACTCAGTCGAGTCATATGACTTGTTTATTGCAGTATGATTGGTTTATGAGTTTTGCACATGACCTAACTATGAGGTCATGGGTTTTGAGCATGTGATCACTTTGGTCATATGACTAGTTTGTTATGATTTGGTTTCGCACATGTGACCACTTTAGGTCACATGACTAAAGGCAGGAAGAACACTATATAAGGAGGCCGATGCGGCCGAGGAAGATAGGTTCTTCACGCTTTGTGCTAAGTACTTTTCCTACTTATTACTTTAACAAATATAAAACACCTTTACGATCTTTATTCTTATTGCAACGTTATCGTTACGCCAAGGAAGGCGCTTTACGAAGAAGAATTAGAGAAAGCTTACGATAGGAGTTCCCGGTAGAAGACAAGGGTCTTGTACTATCGGCAACATAGCCAGAGGCCTAGAGCTATCATAAGACAAAGGAAGAAGAAGAAAGAAAGAGAAGTATCGTTCCCCGTCGCCAAGCACTAACTATCCAGAGAGGGATCGTTACAACAGTACATTGTCGAGAAGAAAGTTACCGAAAAAGTTCGGAATTTGATGTGAGGCAACACAAGGAAATTATAACATGGTTGCAACGGAACTAGCTGTGTCATCGGTATTACTGGAGACTTGTTTAAGCTCGCAGTAAACAAACTTCTGGTAACTTTATTGTTACGACTATACTCGCGCGTCCCCGCCAAAAAGGCCCCGACAAGAATTGATATTTGGTGAGAACTCACTCCAGCAAAATATCGGTTGGTGTAGGCCTTGGCCAATTCCCGCGAGTACAGTAGGCAAGCCTTGTAATCTATATCGACCACTTTGAACTATGATACAGTACAGTACATCATTATGATACATTGTAACGAGAGTAGTGCCTGACCCCCCCCCCCCTTAAACACCTCCAATTTTCCAGGATTAAGATGGTTCCATTCCGGCAGTATCTTCACCATGCACTCATACCCATATCCAGCAGCCTGCAAGAGTGGTTTCAGATCTCCGCCATATTTACTTTTGTCAGGATTGACATTGCTCTGTTCCAGCGGTGTTCTGCAACACCCTTACACCCATATTCAGCAGTCTACAAGAGTGCTGTCCTGCCTTCCGTCTTAACATTGTCAGGATTAACCTCGTTCGTCTCGGCCGTATCCCCCGGATATCATACGCTCACGCCTATATTTGCCGACGCATAATGGGGGTATTTGGCCCTACCTATCCACCTTGTATGGAAATATTGGTGTCAACAGTACTGGGATTAACAGAATTCTGTTCCGGGACCCCCCCCCACCCCCGTTCTCGACAGCCGGCCCTCTCTAGACCCTGTGAAAAATAAGAGACTGATAAGAGCGGAGGAATTGTATAAGGTGATAGATAGAGTGAAATTCAAGTTCTTGGGATATTCGCGATAGCAGAAGATTGATTGTCCAGTTCACTCCTCTTTTCTAACTACATGACCAGGTCCTTCTTAATAGGATCTGTTTCCTCCAATATCAAGTCCGTGTGGGTGAAAATTTTCATTCCCAAGTAAGGGAGTGAAATATTTTCTCCTGCTAAAGAAAGAGAGTTTTTTACCAGTAAGGGGTAGAGAGTTTCAAAGGAATGAATGAAACAAATCGCTTGAGGATATCCTGATCTCCTAACTTCGGAATAATGAAGCAAGCAAGGAGACTACCAAGTGTTTGAAGAAATAAAAAAGAGAAAAACTCATGTCATGGGGACCAAGAATCCAACAGACCCCAATACGCACAAAATCATGTCGAATGGTCGGCTTCACTGAACACAAGCTCGATCAAGCATGACGGGAAGGAAGAAAGAACTAGCGAGTTAATCCAACCAACTCTAACACCCCATTGCTCCAACATAGATGCAATGGTGAAGGTCTGTCGTAATTAAAGAGTGTGGAAAAATACATGTTCCGAGTTCAGAAGGAATAATCTGATATCAGATGATCAGCTGTTTTATTTGATGGTCAGATCTGACATCTGGACAAGCGTGAAATACCAAGCAGAAAGTATCATACTCGCATTTCCACCCGTGTTCCATCTCGAGAGCGTAACAAAATGCCATATCCTTACTCTTGATACTTGCCCTGGCCAATAAGCACCCGGCAATAAGGGATTCGTAAAATACCCGAGTAGGGTAGGTGGGCAGAAAATCTTTGTGCACTTTATCAACGCCCATACAAATTCACAGCCCCTGTTTCCGGGTACCGGTACTGTACCCGTGCTTATTGTCAGGGACAAGCAGCCAGTACCGACCCTTCAGGACTCTTATTTTGACGCAATTATAAGTTTCACCTCAGCCGCTTCTTATTCCAACATACCGGTGCTCGGGCAGTCACTGTTGGGAGTCGGGAGTCTTTCGGGTCCGGCGTTGTTTTGTGGGTATCATATTTGGCGAATCGTCAGTCGGGGGTGCCGTGATTGCTAAATTTATCTAGTCTACTCGAGTACTATTCCACCTAATAACGGCAATGATGTCCTCCCGAGGTCAGCGTATTTTGACTCGCCAATACGACAGTAGACGAGCGGTTCCGTTAGACTTCAGATCAAAGAACTTATTCACAAACGGGCCCGAACGTTAAGTGACTAAACTTAATATCCACACGGCGTGAAGAACCTGGCGGGATTGGCATATTTTCGCTCCTATAATATTATGATCACCAAATTTACCGGGATATGAACTGCCCCCCTCGGTTCACATTTGAAATGGTCTAGAAACCCATGGTATTTTTTTCGTTTTATCGCAATCACCTCGACCTAGGGATTCAGAAAGCTGTTATCCATACAGGGTATTTTGGGTTCCATATTGTTGGACGGGGAGGTATCATAGATGTGAAGGTTCTTGTTTGTTCTGAGGAGCGAGGCTGCTGAATTTAAATAAAAGAACTAACAGGTGTGCGCATCCATAGGTTTACCCTCAACAAAGTCATACACAATCACCAATATGGGGTGGTTTCCCGTACCCTACAACAACTTATCCCATATTCTTCGTTCCAAATTCCAGGTTCTCTTCCGATTTCTTAAGGAGGCACTGCATTTGTCATTAGCTAGGGCCGGGGTAGTGCAGCACCTGATTAGAAGGGTTAGTGTGCTAGGTATCTCAGATGGAATATAATTGCGCCGACACCTTCGAACCTTCCGGGGGCTTTTTTTTTTTCTTTCAGAGGGATCGAGAAGGTTTTGGACTGGTACAGACCGGGTTGTAGTGCTTGTGGAAGAGAGGTGTTCCAATTGGGAAACGAGTTATTACAATCATGGAATACCGAAATACACGATCTGGCCAGGTTCACAGCCACCAATTGGTTTGTAGTTTACGAGAGGCAATGGTCGCGAGGATTCGACCAAACAGTAGTGAGTGTGTACTTGGAGGGGGCGTGTATCTAGGTGTGCCACGATTGTATGAATGTGGGAGCAGAGCTACACAGCAGTCCGACCCCCACCTCAATCTCACGCTCAATTTTTCCCTTTCTTCCCTTCCTCCTGATCCCTATCCTTCTGCTCCCAAACATCCCATACCCGCTCTATAATAATCTCAGAAATGCTCCTCCCCGCCTCCTTGGGTCGGACATCCCTGACAACCTTCTCCCCTCTCCACCCACCAGCCCCGACCAACTCGCCATTAGTCTCGGCCACCCTTCCTCCCATGTCCCTCCCCTCCAACTTCTCCTTCTCAAACTGCTCATACCGCTTAAACCCGCGCCAGGGGTCACGACCATGCTGATTTGCGACCTCACCAAGACAGTAGAGCCAGGAGGCGCCGAGGCCGAAGGTGAAGAGATCCATCTTGCGAGGGGGGAGGATGACCAGGGCCGGTGCTACGACGAGGACGCCCAGCGAAGCGCGGTAGCGGAGCGCTGTGTAGCTGGCCTGGTCGTCCACAAGGGGCTGCAAAGTTGGTGCGGGATTGGCGGGCGATGAGTTTTCATGGGTTAGCGAGGTGCGGGCTTCCTCAGTTTGCGTAGGCATTTTGTGCTTGGAATTGTTTGTCTGGTTTGTTTGTAGTCCAGGGGATGCGTAGGTGGGGTTTGGCGAGAAGGGGAAGAGATGAAATGAATTGAGACGAGAGGAAGTACAAGTACAGAAGAGGCGCAATTGATCCGTGATGGTCGTGGAGTAGGCTAGCGGGGGAACGAATGGACATGCAAACAAATCCGGTAGATCCGCGGATAAAGAGTATGACTAAGCTGGGTTAGGTTTCGCATAATTATTTTTCCGGTTGAATGCCTGGTTAGATTATTTTGGAAATTAACTTAGGCCACACCTTTGTACTGTACGAGTACAGTACTCGTACTCCGATCTCGATAAAGTTAAAATGTCTCATATCATTTCCAGCCCCCTTCATGATGGATTGCGAATAATACACCACACGACAACAAGCCACCCGATGGTGAATTGGTTTCAGGGCTCGAAATAATTTTTTTGGTGGGGATTGTGGCAAAGGTGAGTTTGTGGGGGGATTTAGATTTAATCTTTCACTGCCTTTGTCTCGCGAGGTCTCCCCGTCCTCCTCTTGTCCATCTTCCCATCCCCCTTCCCTCCTCTCCACTCACATTGCAGTCAACACCTCAACAAAAACAACTACTACAAAAAGCCCCCAACGTGCTTTCATCAGAATAGACAAAACATTCATCATGGAACAAGAAAACACTTCTGGCAAATCCCATACGCCCCCCACTCCAACTGTGGGCCTTCTCCCGCAGATAGTGTTCAACCCGCAACAATATCTCCAGCGACGTTTCATCATTCACTCGATTCTTCGTAACCTCAGTACCAAACACCACTTCTCTGGTGGTCTCCGGAGCCTCCTTGATGTCGGTTGTGGTTCGGAGATCCTACTTCTGCGTAGTTTAATTCCTTGCGAGGACACTTTACCTATTGAGCTTCTTACTGGCATTGATATTAGCGATGATATTAAGAGCACAATGTGCGTTGAGAGCATCTCCCCAGGTGCTTGGACGGGCAGCGCTTCTGGCGAGGACAGATGGAGGCCGTTGGATATCGTTCTTCTTCATGGTGTGTTTGTTTTGCTTTTTCCCCGCTCCTCCGTCCTATTCTCCCCATTCAGTTACTTTGGGTGAGATTAAATGTTCGTAAACAACAATCAATAACAACCAACTCTAACCCGGCAGCAACGCTTCTAAATACTGCAAAACCAGACCGAGCCACCTTTGGAGGTTGGAGGGGCTCAGATAAAATCATTAAACAGACACCGCAGTTTTTCTGTTCACGGGGAGCCTGCTGTTGTCGGCGCGTATTTAGTTGAAACTTGCGGACATTTAATCTCACCCCAAGTATGGTGGAATACTAACGATTATTGGAAACTAGGTGACTTTAAATATTTGTCCCCTGCACTGATTCCTAGACATGATATTATTGTTTCTAGTGAAGGTTAGTTTCATCACGACTAATCACTCGGGTTTTCAGATGCTTACATTGGAATAGTAATTGAGCATTTAGATCCTGAACCTTTAAGTCTCTATGCAGGCAGTTTACTGGGTACTATGAAACCAAAGATTTGCATTATCACCACTCCTAATAGGGATTTTAATCCAATATTCGACATCGATTTTTCACCCCGTGACGAGACTGCGATCGAGTCTATAGATCCTCCTAAGTTTGTCTCTCGCCTCCCGGAAATTCCTTCGCGATAAATAAATCGCTAATAAGGGTTAGGCTCAATGGTGCTGGTGGGTTCTGGAGAGAGGGGATTTCCTACCCTATGCGCCATCATGATCACCGCTTCGAGTGGACAAGGGCAGAATTCCGCGCCTGGGCTCGTAATGCCGCTGAAAAGTTTGGATACAAGGTCGAGTTTACCGGTGTGGGTAGTTTCGGCTACAGCATGATGATCGAGAATGTTCAAGCAGAAGTAGTCAAAGAGTATCTTATAAAGGATATGTCAGGCCGAGTCGATGGGCCCGAAGACGTTGACTACTTTCCAGTGGAACCCGTGAAAGGCAATCTAGCGAAAAAGGCGCATAGTATCTATGGAGAGTGTACTCAGATCGCTATTTTCGTCATTAAGCCTGGCAATAACAATATGGATTTTCAGGGGTTATATGAAGGAGTCTCTCTAAAGCAAGCTTTGAAAGTCCTCCCGACTGCCAAGTTTGCTAGTGATGGTATTTCCATCGTTAAACATGTCAAGCATCCCTGGGTTAATTACCCCTACCCGCCGCGCATTCGCGACACTTTGGTCCTGGTTCAACACTGCTTGAACCAGTTTATCCCGACGCCAGTATATGACGCTTGGAGCAACCCTCCCGTCGCGGAGTGGGAAAAACCTCATAACATCGGTCTCAGCGAGCTGGACCTTGACGACGAAGATGATATCACTAAGAGAACGCGTAAGTATGATGAATTGGAAAACGAAAAGCACTACATGACCCAGCTCTTACAAGGTAAGAGTCTGGATGATCTCGAAGTCCTCGTTGTACCAGTGGAATTGAAGCGCATTTGGGAATTCAACTGGAAGCTGCAGAGAATGTTCAGGTTCAATTACCAAATGTTTGCTGCCCTCTTTCATCTCGACGGAGCTCCGGGTTGGAAGTTGAATGACATGATGCCACTTGGAACCAAATGTAAGTTCTCATTCCCAATACCAACCTTTGGGTGAACAAAATTGACAAACCATATAGGGGACGAAGCCGCCTTCGCTAGAAGACCCCAATACAAGGATTACAGGATCTACATTTCTACCCAGGGCTTTCGTGTCGAGTGCAACATCCCACAGAACCCCGTGATTGGTACTCAGTCTGGATCCTTTCCCTTCTCCTATGATGTCGAAGAGCAACCGAACATCTGGGCAGATTTCACCTTCACTCCTGGTATCGTTCCCAAGGCTTGCGACGAAGACGACCGCACGGTTTTGACTTTGGGCAAGAATGGTGCCACTCCTGTCGCCGGCGACGATCAGCACGTGTGTGGAGAGGATATTCTCTGGGTCACTTTCCGTAAGGGAGTTGTCCTCCTGTCTTAGAATCGCTAGAGTCCTCGGGGATGAGTGGCATCAGGAAGCTTATGTGATTCTTTTCTTCTCCCCAACTCCTGTTGTCGGGGAGTCTTCCTTCCGGGCGGGGGTCTACCCTGCTTTAAGTAAATAGATAAACGGAAATAAGAATCTGATGTATATCGGATAAGTTTGAGTTTTCTGATTCCCGTCTCGTGTCGTATAATCTGTACTTGAACTCAATTTACCTCGAATTTGGGAGTAAACATAAGTCCTTTGGAATTTCAATGTAATTAACGAGTAGGGTCGGGGTCGGGGTCATGGTCGTGGTCGTGGTCGTAGTCGTGGTCGTGATCGTGATCGCGGTCGGGGTCATGATCGGGATATGATTGGATAGCAAAGTTGCGAAAAGTATATGGCTGGTACTGGTACAGTACAGTGTTACTATAGTATGCCAGCTTAATTTCTTAAGGGTAAGTATACCGGTAGTATCATAGGGGCTGGATTTTGGGGTGAAGAACATTGAGTAAACAAACAGGTCAGCCGCCGGGTAACCGCAAAGGCGCTTTTTCGTATCACATGTGAGCTGGGTTACCGGTATGATGATACAAGCACTCGAGTACAGTACTGTACACAGTACACTGCTCGGAGCTTATCTTCATACATAACAGCTGTCCTTACCTGAACCTGCCCTGTGTACTTTATCATACCTTACATATCGATAGCTCGCTCGCGGTTCTCCAACTCTACACTCTACCCGCGTTCATCTCAGTACCCCTCTTTGTTCGCTATCCTTTGACATACGGAGACTAAACGGAGCGAAACGAAACAGGCGTCAAAAAAAAAGGAATGTCCCAAACATTCAACACCAAGTCGCCCACAATTAAGCGAATACGTGCGCTCCCCTCCCCTCTCTCCCTCCAACTCAGCTAACAACCTATAAGTCCGGGAAGCCGAAGAACTCTCCAAAAACCCAGCGGAAGATTATCACGCGGCGCCGCTCGACGAAAATCTCTTTGAATGGCATTTTACCCTGCGCGGGCCGCCCGGCACCCCGTACGCGGAGGGCATCTACCACGGGCGCATAACCCTCCCACCACACTACCCCCTCCGCCCACCCAGTTTCCGCTTCATGACGCCGAGCGGGCGCTTCGAGATGAACCGCGAGATATGTCTCTCGATTTCCGGGCATCATGAGGATACTTGGCAGCCAGCATGGGGGGTGCGTACGGCGGTTGTGGCGCTGAGGGGGTTCATGGAGACTGAGGTGAAGGGACAGGTTGGCGGGATTGAGTGCGATGACGAGACCAGGCGTGGAATTGCGAAGGAGACAGGGGAGTGGAGGTGTGGTGCGTGTGGTGGGAGAAGTAATGGCGAGATATTGGAGGGGTGTAGGATTCTGGCCGAGGAGATGGGGAAGGGGAAGCAGGTGGGGGAGGGAGGGGCAGAGGGGAGTGTAGAGGGGATTAAGATTGGGTATAGGGATGAAGCATCGAAGGCGCAAGGAGGTGGTGCTACTATTGCTGAGTCGAGTTCTGTCACTGCGGGGGAGCTGGATACCTCTACCGCGCACCAACCAACGACGCTACCAAACCCCCATCCCCACCAACACTCCCGGCCATCCCTTCTCCCCATGCTGCAACCGCAACTGCAACTGCAACTACCACTACGAGCGCCGGCACAAGAAACCCAAACCCCCTGGCTAGACAAACTAATCCTAGCCCTAATCGCCGTCCTAATCGCACACGTTATTAAGAAGATTGCGTCGCACCTTTGAGCCTTCCCCAGTTCCTTTATTTCTTTTATATGTTCCCCTGGAGGAGTGGGCTGGATATGCCATGGATGGATCTCTTTAAGCTTGCTTCACTTGGTTTATTTGTTCACTTGGTTTTTCCAAAAAAAAAAAAAAAAAAAGGGAAAAAGTGGGGGTATATCAGGTGCATCGTGAGATATTTTGACGAAATAAGTTGTCTTTTTATTTATATCCTGGGAATTTACACGATTTTGGTTTCATTGCTTTGGAAGGTGTGACTGAGGGTTTAAGTTATTTAAGGTGATTTATATTTGGTCCACCGCCAGGAACAATGCCAACCTGCACCAAGTGCTGTAAAAATACCAATAATTCACTTGGGCACCACCGCCTCATTGCTCTTCCAGATATCATACCGTATCATGCTGGTTGACGCGGTATGATAACAAGCCGCAGGTTGGAGCACCAGCTCAAATCCAACATGTACCGTACAGTGCGGTACAGTACCGCCACTACCCCCTCCAAGGGCCAACGGCCGTTCACATACCTAACTCGTGCACCCTGCACCCACGACCACGGCACCTTACATCGCTAACTAACCATCCAAGTCCAGACGTGCAACAATACCGTACCTGCACTTGCTGGAGAAATAAAAAAGCGAGGGTTTGACTAGCTTTACCCTTCCGACCACCGCCACTGCACGGCCGGAGTGGATATAATATCTCGGTGCCGGTGGGAAGAGCATGGTGTGGTATTTTCCTCGGTAGGGTGTGTGCAGCAAGGACACGAACAAGAACCACCGGAAAACGGGTAATTGGACAACGACTCCTCTTTTCTATCTATCATGGATTGTGTTTGGTCCCAGTTCTTTTTCTTCTGAGTTCAGGGCTTAATTATAGTCATCTACAAAAAGGAAGTCGCTCCTGCACTCCACACCGGTAGCAAGCCAGTTACGAGGTTATTCATGCCCGATGTGATGGATGGACTTCAAAATACTCGAGCACTGCCGGGCGAGGAGGTCTTGTTGCTCGCGGTATTCACGCCTGCCTGCCTTGTCATCCAAGCTGTACTGTACCAGTACACAGCCTAGTTTCCGAACCGCAGACACCCTTGCCATTTCCGTTAGTTGGGATTAGTCTAAATTAGTTTGATGAGTTGATCGAATTGCATATACAGCTAACGAGATCCTACACACCCTGGAGAAGAAGAAGGTACTGAAAAACAAAAATCAGCGGAATGGTATATCTGCTTCACAGGATGAGAACCTTCTGATCACCAACTATTACTGATGAAACCTTCGAACCGTAAGAAAATGCCTTGCAATTGCAAATCACCTTCAATCTCCAAGCTAGCTAATCAACCTCTTCGCACAAGACAAACCTCAAGAAAAGAAAACCCCAGAGAAAAAAAAATCCAACCTATCCTGGTTGTCCGACTATCTAGCTACAGGACACAAATTCAAACTGATTCCCCACTTTCCGTGTTCCTCTGTTGAAAATACAGTGGTGGTGGTGGTGGTGGTGGTGGTGGTGAAAGAAAGGAAAGAAAAAAATAGGAGAAGAAAACCGCGGCTATATAGACTAAACTTCCACCCCGCTGTCCACCAAGCCCCCCTTCCCCCACATCCTGCTGGCCTTGTGCTACTTTGTCTTCTCTATATAACCATCATATCAATTTTTTCCCTTTAAAGTTAGCCTACTTGGTGTATTAGAAAATATGCTCTTTAAAAGAATATATCGCGATATATTTTTATTGGTATCATACATGCTAAATGGGGCCTGAGTGTTTCTGGCAAAACAAAATAAAGGAAGGGGAAGATGTTGGGGAGAAGCGAAACCGCTGTTCAGGTATCTGCGAGCTGGGGTGGTATCATGGGGGTATTGGAGCACTGGGTTGCTTCGTTCGCCAGTGGTCAGTTTAATTTCCACTTTTGAAGCTGGGGTCCGTTAACACGGAAATTTTTACTCGCATTTCGGTGCTGTATGAGGGGCTCGCGATTAGGCCCTTTACTCTATCTAGCTTCCGCCCCCTTGGCTATGCTGCCTGCTACGTCGCTAGTATCTGTCCGCCTCTCTTCCGATGTTTCCCACTCTTTAAGTAATCATGACATGTCACTCGATAAAACTGTTGACGTTAGCGCTTAGTCTGCCGAACAGAGCTAGTCTCATTCCTACGCATGCTCTTCACACGACTTTCATTTCTTGTCTCATTTCTCATTTCTCACCGTTTGTCATTTCCCTCTCAACATTCCATGCCTTATTCAACCATGGTATATCTCCTTTTTATTCCATATAGATTCCTTTTATTTCTTTTGCCTTTTTTCGCCACTCGGGCTATGTTGCCAATTTTTGCCTTTGTTTTGTTTCCTCTTCGTGTTTCCTTTCCTCCTCCCGGATTGAGGATATAAACCTATGAGAGTCCATGCAGTCAAAAATCAAGCCTCACTCTGTTTCTCTCTCTCTCTCTCCCCCAAACTCTTTAATAAAAACATTCAATTGCTTGTTCCAGGCGGCTTAGCGACTCCTGCCCTTACTTTCCTACCGTTGCGCGCCAGCCATCAGCACATCCCCGACATCATAACCCCTACCGCGATTATCATCCCTCATTTATCCATACCACTGCCTTCGTCCGGCGTCTTTGCGAGGCCCACCAATAGAACCTTGGTTTTCCGGGATATATTTCCATGCGGAGGACCTCAATAATACTGATTCCCACTAACTCAATAAGACTGCTGCCTACCACTTGGAGATTTAAAATGTCTCCGGATGCTTTGTATTCGTCAGTACCTGTCTTGGCTCTAAAGCGTCCGGACACTCTTTAAATTGCCAAGTGGGAGAACATGTGTTTATGACCGTTTCCTGTTCGATATTATTAACCTTGTCGGCGTGCGCGCACCTGCAAAGACCAGTAAGCTGCGCTCTGGAGGGCTTCTTGACAGGAGAGGTGTTTGTAGGGCTTGAAAAAATTTAGCTCTGACGCCGTCTGTACCTCCTCGATGACCCTGTTGGCAAACCATCTCGTGGCGACCCGGGCTGTACGCTACAAGACAATATGGAGAGGTGTCAGAATACCATGGAAACTTGAATAGTTGGACCATGAGCTATGTCGTTGGACTCTCCTGTTGGTAAGGTCAAGAAATTTTAGACTTCAAAGCACACGGTTCAGTTATTCAAATTTTTACCGTAGCTATCCTATGCGAGATATGTTGTGGTACGCTATTCTCTGCTGTTTTGAAACCCCCATGTAGAATACCTGAAAGAATAGCGGCAGGGGTTGTTAGCGGTGACGAAAGGTAGGTAGCCGACTAGGCACCCACGAGCCTGTGAAGATTTGCCCTGGAGTCAAGGGAGAGTATTCTCTGCCTTCGCGATTAGCTAGTACGTGGAGTGGGGTTTCGGGTGTTTTGCTAACTTTGGTGCGCATTGATACCTTCCCGTGGCGGTGCGAAGGAGTTCACTAAGATCTAAATGCGTCGAACAATCCCTAGAGCCAATCTAAAAGTCTATAGGAGCAGTGGCAGTAGCTGAATCAAGGAGGGCAGCGGAGAGTGTCAAAAAGGGTAGGATATATACAGGGTGAGGATGAGACCGAATTTCCTATTCTCCATTAAACTCTGTTTAACTCCCGTATAGTTGGGTTCGCTGCAGACCCAGCGGGTCCGTCTGGCTAACCCAGGTTTTTGTTTATCATAAGTTGGCTTGAGTTGGGCCTAACTTTCGCTGGGCTTGGGTCGAGCCGGGTCAAGCCTTCCATCGGGTCGTGGATTTGTTGGGTTAAACCGGGTCCTTCATTGGGCTGGGTCTGGCACATTGGATTTGGTCGTTTCCCCGGGTTGGGTTGGGTTAGGAATGCTCCACCTGGGTTACCCATCGAGTCCACCAAACTTTTCTTCCCAATTGTTTCTGCTTGAGCCATCTTCCCCTGCACCATAGCCCGAGCCCATGGAACCGGGAAACTCTATATACGGGTAACGGATGGCTGGGAAATTGTCTAAATCAAGATTTTTTATATGAGATTCTGACCCTTTGAGGTTTTCACCTCTATCCAGCTATCACCCGTTTCCGGCACTTCCAAAAATCAATACCTCTTAACGGATATGCAATCACTATGAGTTAGTTTTCGTTTATATCACCTGGGATGAAGGTTTGAAAGCCCTCTCATACTAAAATACTTGACTGACAAAATCAGATACATTATGATAGGAATGGGATAGGGCGGATATGATTTTAATTTTAAATCGTGGTTAGTTTTTTTTTTGACCCATATGGGCTGAGGAGGTGATTCCGACCCACGCTACTACCCCCCCGGCCCTGCTTTTGCTACCTGTTGGTTATCAATTAAGTCATATTACGATGCCATCTGACATCTGAACCCCTAGAATACAGAAATGTTTTATCAGTCCTTTCATATGCAGATCTAGTGGGTTACCTGGACTAACCCGGGTTAAGATTGGTTTGGATTGGATTGGGTCGGGTCCAGCCTTCGTCGGGTTTCGGTCGGGTTGGGTCGTCTCACTTTCAACCTGGGTCATCCCATTCGAAGGTTTGACTAGTTACTTGGAAGAATGTAGTTTACGGTAACATGTCTCTGTGCAAGATATGACCTTGTGCTAATCTAAACAAGTGTTCACTTCTCAGCACCAGACTACCATCTAAGGGTGGTAATGCCTAGCTTTCTCCATGAGTCTGCTGGGTCGTAGCTTGCCCGGCAGTACGGTGAATGGCGGGTATCTGGACTCACAAATGGTAAGGCTGCTGACTCCATAGCCACTCTAGTATCTCAGGGTAAGTATATAATGTTATTTCCTGGAATGGGGACTGACAACTGATAACAGGAATCACCAATTTCGTGGGAGATTATTTCGGCAGCGCGAAGGAGCCAGGCTTCTCTTTCATTCCTCACAGCCCCAATGGGCATCGCAGAGATGTTTCGTCCGTTGTTCTTGAGTCTGGGTGGGAAAGTACAGAACCCTAGCCAGCGTTTGCAGCCGCCTGGGGGGCCAAAGGGAACCGACTTGGGCTTTGCAAGCCGAGCTTCTCAAAAGCCTGCGGGCTTCACGGATAGGCAAGCTTTCGGCACATGCCATCTGACTGGGAGATATTTCGCCAGTGCGTGGCGGGAATCTTAAGATTCACGCTAATATCTGCAGATATCAGAAGATGTCCGAAGATATATACAGATATTCGCTAATATCATTCAATTTTTGAGGACAGCTTCTATCGGCTTAGCTCACGGACATGAATAGAAATCAAAAAAGAGGTGCTCCCCAGCTCCCAGCTTTGAGAATAGTGTGGATGCTGGGCAATTTCTTATCACCCCATATGTACCTAAAACGTGTATAAATCATTCACACATTAATAGATATTATTCAGTTGTGATATCATGCTATTTTCCCTACTACATCAGTGTCAGTACAAGCGTAAAATACCTAACAGGTCTCCCTATAGCCCCCCTTTGGTCACATCCTTCTCTAAGTACTCTTTATCCTGATGGTCCCGCATTGCAAACTGTTTCTTCTCTTCTCCACCATAGTTCACTGAGTGGCTATAACCATTCAGGAGAGAATATAGATATATAGTACACCACAGATCTCGACCAACCTTTACACGGTGCGGCCCATTAACTCCCTGGGCGTATGCAATAGTGGCGAAGATTACATATCACACCAGTATAGTCAGGTAGGCACAGAAGCCATTGACTCATATGCTATCAATCCATGCTAATAAATACACATGCCCTTAAAGCTCCCCGGAATTAAAGCAATCGTGCACGATCACTCAGGAGCCAGCCAGCAGACATCGGCCAGATGAGGCCTCGAAGTCGGCACCCGAAAAGGTCTCAGAGAGACTCATCCTTCTACAACGATAGATTTTCACACCCCAGTCCGAGGGGGCGGGACAACTCACGGAAGATGCGTCAGGGTCCTTCGGTCAACGCCGCGGACATGCGGGAATGGAAAGGGAAGCATCCTAACGTTAGATCACTGCGCAACAGTACCCGGGTCAGTATCCGGATGTCCTGACAAATGGTAGTCGTCTCCAGGGATTAGTTATGATAGTTAGTTGAGCTTCACCGAAGCCGCTGCCAAACCGCAAGCCGATAGGAGGTCAATGGGAGGTGTGGCGTGGTATCTTATACCAGCTCCTTTGCAGAAGCAGCCTTTAAGGGTAGGGTGCGCGCAAACATTTGCAGCAGGGCGTGGTTTTCGAGTTCAATGAAATTTGCGAGCCGGAACCCCCACCCCGAAAAACAAACGAGAGGGATGTCGGAGGTCCTGAAGTGGCGGAAATGGTGGGGACTGCGGAGTGAGTGCTGGGATGCCTCTAAGCCAGTGCTTCTTGGCGCCCGGTTACTACATACACCCCCGGAATGCCCTTCAGCCTGGCTCGGACGGCGGGAACAGATATCTTACTGCATTCTCCCGAGCAACTGATGTCCCCACATGTCCCGGCTCAATCCAACAAACCTACGACTCCAGTGGCGGACCCGGCGGGGCGGAGCTGGTGAATTCGAGGATAATCGCGGGTTTGAGTAATTTACAAAGTCTAATGGGCAGGATCGCTCGAGTGTAACTGCAGTGAGGTGATAACTAAAACCGTTTACACGGTGCTACAACCAATTCACCCAGCTTTCGCATTGGCTATATTGTGAAAAAGCCAAGTACTCACTGTCTAGTTGAGACACCTGTCATTCGGTTAATGCTTATGGCCGTTCATGATATTGCGGAGCCGGTAAATTATGATTTTTCAAATACAGCCGTAATAGAAACACTAGAAACCTCTCACTGCCAATCCCCCCAGAGTCCCTTTGTCCCTATACAGATACCACGCCGCTCGGTGAAATAAACATTTAAAAGAAAAGAGCCCCATAACGAAAACCAACGACCGCGGTGTGGCCCGAAACCAAGGGACATTAGATTAACGACAGGCCTCCATCTGATAAGGTAGTATAGATGTATAATCGGGTGCACAGTTACTATGATGTTTGAGTATTGGCTAAAGATAACGATAAAATACGTACTAGTTGTGAAAGTCTGCCCTTAGGACGAGAGTATCATGGTACAGTGTTACCGGGCAAGGTGGGTGGATCAGACGTGTCTTGGATGCAAAACTTGTTTCGGGTAAGTTGCAGTGAGAAATGAGGGGATGGATAGTGTACTGAACAACTCACAAACTACAAGAACGATTAGTAGATATCCAGGCCTTGATGAAATCATTTTACTCACTTGCTATATGGCACGAGTGGTTGTGAGGAGCACAATATGTGAGTGGGGGAAGATGGAAGGGGGAACAATAGATTTACTAACGAGCTGCAACGCAATAGCAGGTAAGTATTAGGTACAAGTGGCAGGGGAGGGGATAGATGCTTGCATACAAACTACGAGGGGCAAATTCGATGTGGTTAGCGGTCTGAAGAGGCAGCATGTGGAGATTCGGAATACTTACATCCTATGTGGGAATGCAAGAATGATCTTAGCCTTGAATGGGCAGAAGTAGCGGCTACCTAAACTAATGTGCATGACATACAACCTAGAATTATAGGGGAATACATTAGTGCGGTTGAAATAGGTGGGAGATGAAATACCGGTGCACTTACCAACTTTAATGCTTGGCGAGTCAGAGGTCGGCAGTTGTCGTGTCACCTAACTGTAGTTAAAATTTTTCACTTACTCGCTACGACGAATAGACAGCCAGAGGTTAGTAATTATCTCATCCCTGAACCGGGGTTTTTCTTACTTTCTACAGCATATAGCCAGCCAGAGGTCAGCAGTTGTCTCGTCCCAGGACTGTGATTAATCCTCTATACTTACCGCATACTACACCCCGGGTTTCGGAGGTTAGCAATTTCCTCACCTCCGAGTAGTAAGTTTGTCCTGTGTACTTACTATCTACAGCGTACAGCAAGCTAGATGTTAGAAATTGTCCCAAAACCGGGGTTGACTCTGGCTACTTACAAACTATAACACACGGGGAGTTAATGGTCAGCAACTGTCTCGTCCCATAAACGCTGCTTGTCCTATTAACATACGTGCAATAAAACATAGCGAGGAAGAGGTCAGTACCGTATGAACTGGAATAATTGAACTTCGCACTAAGAGGTTAAAATAAGGTGAGCGTTCGGAAAGTAGCGGTTTGATCAGAGATGACTGATTTTGGCTTTGAGACAGGGTCCAAGGGCTATGATTCCCAACCTCACCTCTTCTTCTCTGTGAGTCAGGATTGTGGTGATTGAACGCGTTCTATTGTAAATAAAAGGTCTATAAAGAAGAATTTATTAGTAAAAAATAAAACAATTTCTCAATTTCTTCAATCCACTTTTATTATTTTCTTAATACCCATATTGAAAGATTGAGATACCACCAAACTCAGCCAGAAGAACAAAAGTGAATCGCATTCTTGGACCATTGCCTGCAAGTGGGTTTCATGCAGGGGTTCAGAAAAAGCCAGGTCCGAAGAGGCAGACACTCCCAGAATGGCTGTGTACACTGCCTGTAACCGGTACGGGTACTTGGTTATTGGTTTTGTTTTATGTTTTGTTTTAAGTATCGGTTTGATACTTGGTTTGTTTTAAGTATCATTTGATACTTGGTTTTGTTTTATGTTTTGTTTTAAGTATCAGTTTGATACTTGGTTTATTTTAAGTATCGTTTGATACTTGGTTTTGTTTTATCTTTTGTTTTAAGTATCGGTTTGATACTTGGTTTGTTTTAAGTATCGTTTGATACTTGGTTTTGTTTTATGTTTCGTTTTAAGTATCGCTTAAAGAGTATCAATTGATACCCTTGATTAGTTTTGTTCATGCTAGACATGAACAGATTTGTGTATTTAAAGACCGCCTGTTTCTACGATAGAAAAGGGAGACTTCGACAGACAGTATTTCAATATACTTGGTTGAACGGTTACTTCTTTGTTCCTCAGTACGCCCTCGAAGCCTCCTTTAGTTCTCAGCTCTCGCCTCCTCTCTGGAAGAGCAGGCCACCTGCCAACTATCGTATCTATTATCGATAACGTGATTAGCACCTTGCGAACACGTTACATTTTTTTAACCTCAGCAAGTGGTTAAGAACCTGTCCCCGGATTTAGGCCTGATCAACCTATCGATATCCACCTCAGAACGCTAGCGGAGAGAAGCGGCAGAATCACAGCACATTCGGCTTCATCTCAAACCCAAGATAGAGTCTTTGACGACCAGGAGTGGGAAGCAAATCCCACGGCAAGATCTTACAAGAATGAAACAACCCCGGAGCTCCGCCAAAGAGCCGGGCGATCCTGCAAACACGGAAGACACATAGCCCCCAGGAGAATTCCCTTCTACTCCAGCAAAGAAACCTTCCTTTGAACCTCCAAACGACCCAGAATCTAGTAGCGAATCAGATATGGCTAGCACAGGAGGAGGGCCTTCTGGAGGAGGGAAATCTCGGGCAAGGCCTGAAGAAGAGGAGGTACCCGCAGCATTTGAACCCCCTAAGTTTAAACTTCACCTCCCAGCGAAGTTCACAGGCGAAGGGAAAGACCTCAAACCTGAAGCCTTTGAACGATGGGCCACAGAACTCTCACACTTCCTACTCTTACAAGGAAAAGATGTGGAAGACCCTACAACCGGACTTATCATTGGATCATTCTGTGAAGGAAAGGCAACCGACGCATACCACCAATGCTATAAGGACTTCGGCGGGAATGTAAGATTAAGAGGATCTACAGTTCTCGATTACCTGAAAGGACGATTCCAATCCTCTATAACCAACGACCTCCTATACAACAAATTCAACCAGCTCCAGCAAGTTAACGGAACGCATGTCAAGCGAATCACCGATGTGGCTACGGACTTGATAATGTATAAGGACCGAATGGAGAGAGGAAGCATCTCCAAATACATCCTGAAGCGACGATTCTACGACACCATGCACCCTACCCTCCGGTGAGAAGTAGAACCACTCGAGGAAGATGGCGATGATATTGCAGTAATTATTGCAAGAGCAGAACGAAAGGACGCCATTCTCCATGAGACCAAGGCCTACAAAACACAGACTTCCTCTAGTAGAAACAGCCAGCCAAGACACAAAGCCTCCAGCAACTCTGGAGATGACACCCCACGGGTTTTCAAGAAGAAAACAAAATCCTCCAAAGAATCGAGACGGGAAAAAGGAGAATGTTTTGAATGTGGAAAAACAGGACACATGGCAAAGAACTGCCCTTCGAAGAGAGGAAAAGGAAAGGCAATTAAGCAAGAGGCATCGGCCAACAATGTTGAAAGCGATAACGCCCAATCTAGTGAATATGAAGAAATCCATATCGGATATATCGATGTGGAATGCAACAGTGTTCGACCTCTGGCTACATTCAAGGCACACACCGCTCTGGAAGGAACAATCCTAATCAATGGTAAAAAGGCTCGAGTCCTATTCGACACTGGTGCAATCAGAAGAGATATGATCAGTAATGCCTTTGTCTCTGTCCATGGACTCCCCACTCGAGACCTTCACCAACCCATACCAGTCAATATGGCTGTAAAAGGATCACAATCCACAAGCCATAAAACCTGTAGTGCAACCATTCGACTTGGTTCAGCAGTCCTACCCCCCCAGGAAATGCTGATTGGAAACTTAGCCAAATACGATGCCCTAATAGGCATGCCATTCCTGAACCGCCACAAAGCTATAATCAGGTGTGGGGAATCAACCATCGATTTCCCAGATCAGAAGGTCAGAGTCTCATGCAAGCCAACAAGCGGAGAGTACCGAGCAGCAGTCTGTGAAGCAACTACCCAAAAACTATTGGATGAATGCTCTGATGTTTTCCCTGATCAAATACCCGAAGAACTGCCACCTATAAGAGAGGTGAACCACCACATCCGCCTCCGAGACCCCTCCAATCTCAAGAACCAACTGACCTACTCTATTCCTGACGCATACAAAAGCCCACTTTGTGATTGGATCAACCAACAACAAAGAAGAGGAGTCAT
Source organism: Tuber melanosporum (assembly GCF_000151645.1). NCBI lineage: Eukaryota > Fungi > Ascomycota > Pezizomycetes > Pezizales > Tuberaceae > Tuber > Tuber melanosporum. The sequence goes on along the minus strand of NW_003298864.1, from coordinate 619,633 downwards.
CTACCGGGCAGAAGCCCCAGGTGCCGCTCCTATGTTTGTGCAACCCAAAGCAGATGGCAAGAGGATCCGTCCCTTGGTTGATCTCAAACTACGGAATGAAAACACGGTTATGGACAGCTCCGCTATCCCAAACCAAATACAGATCCTAAATGCAGTTGGACGGGCTAGATTCCGAAGTAAGATTGATCTAAGCGATACCTACTTCCAAACTAGGTTAGACCCAGAAAGCGAACGCTACAACAGTTTCAAAACACCCTTCGGAAGTTTCATTAGCCGAGTTATGTTGCAAGGTGATATGAATGCGCCCGCCACCTTTATGCGAATTATGGAAAACCTCCTAAGCGAATACCTCCACCATTTTGTTTGGGTCTACATTGATGATATTCTCATCTTCTCGAACACCGCAACAGAACATGCCTACCATATAGGTTTGGTTTGTACCAAACTTAGGGAAGCTAAATTCTACGCTAGCAGAAACAAATCAATCCTGTTTGCCGACAAACTCGATATTCTAGGACATGTTATAGATGATGAAGGAATACATGCAGCCCCAGGAAAAATAGCCTGCTTAACGGAATGGTCAACACCCCGGAATCAAAAGGAACTCATGCGATTCCTAGGACTAGTCAACTATATTTCCCAGTTCCTTCCACACCATGCCACTGTAACAGCGCCGCTCACGGACTTTACCGGTAATGCAGAATTTGTCTGGACCCACACTCATGACCAAGCCTTTACCAACATCAAGGAATTGATTAAAAACGCCAATGTTATCCAACCTATCGACTATAGTAAACCAGAACCGATATGGTTGATTACTGACGCATCAGATGTTGGAGTTGGAGCATGGGTTGGGCAAGGGGCCTCCCATGAAACGGCAAGGCCGGCGGCATTACACAGCAGGAAGTTCACTAACTCACAGATGAACTATGGAACAACAGACAAGGAAGCCCTTGCTGTGATTGATGCTCTCGCCGCCTTCAACCACATCCTGATGGGCAATACCTTCACCATTGTTACCGACCACCAACCTCTCACTAATCTTAAAACAGAAAGGATACCAGGAAGAAGAAGAACAAGATGGATAGGCGAAATCAGCAAATACGATGCAAAAATTATCTACACCCCTGGAAGAACGAACTATTTAGCAGATGCTCTTTCCCGCCTATATGAGAATCAAGACCTCGCAAACCCTCCCCTTGTTCACGACCACACAAGACAAAGCGAGGACAGCCCTGACGACACCTCCTATGAACAAGAAACATCGATGGTTGCGGCCAGCTCTACTACTCCCTCCAATCCTTTCTCTTACACCATGTACAGTGCTGCTGGAACAGAACGAGGAAAGGACGTTGATGAAGAATGGAAAGACAATTGCACGCTCCGCAGCACACCTCCTCACGAACTTGAACAAAGTAGACTCCACTGGTCCCATTGCTATCACGACACCTGCCCTTTTCACCAGACTGAGATCAAGTTCGGCAACAGATACCAATGACCATACTATATTCCTGCTGATGGTTCCAAAAACACCAGTTTCGACACCGTTGAAGGAGCAGAAGAAGTGATCAATGAAGATGAATCAACCCAACCTCCTTATACCCTTAACCCTGTTCCAACACGATACCAAGGTCTTGAAGAACTCGAACAAGCAGCAGCCTACATGGATGCAATATCCTATTTACACCCCCCACAGTCAGCCCCGCCATCCTCTCCTCCCATAATCGATTCACGACCACTATATGGTGGACCCTTACGAGTATACAACAATGAAACTATTGTCTCGGTCATACCCCCTACTATTCCCGAGCATCGGCGTCAACTCTACGAAACCTTTGAGGAAGAGGAAGCCCCTATCGAACCAACAAGAGGATCCCTAATCGAGGATGAACGAGATGTTAGATCAACCACAGAAGAATTAACCTCCTCTTTCCGAAGCCAAATGATAGCAGGATACCGCCATGACCCGATTTACTTCAAAGCCATGGATGCCTCCAGGCATGGAGACCTCGCCGCCTACAACATATCCAATGGAATGGTCTTTACCAGCACCCGTTATGGAGAACATTGCCTATACGTACCAAAAGGCCATATGTTCAACGGAATGACGATTAGAGAATATGTCATATCCGAGATTCACAACAAAGGACACCATAATGCAGATCGCAACCTCCAATATGGCTCAGAATATGTCTACTGGCCTGAAATGCGAAAGGACTTCCGCGATTTTGTCAGGCAATGCGAACTCTGCCAGGCAAATAAGGAGCGAACACAACTTCCTGAAGGGAAAGCTCAGACCCTCCAACTACCATGTGAAATATTTGAATCCTATGCCATCGATTTCGCAGGACCATTCAACAAATCCGCCGGATATGACACCATATTGGTAGCTGTGGATCGATTCTCTGGATACACCTGGTTAATACCAATGTAGGTTACCGACTCCTCCAAAGACACCTGGAATAACCTACAACGACACTTATTTACCCCCCACGGGTTCCCCTTATCTATTGTCAGTGATGCTGATCCCCGCTTTACCGCCAGATTCTGGAAGCAAACCTTAACCTCTCTCGGAATAAACCACATTATGGCTGCCCCAGGACACCATGAGACTAATGGCCAAGCAGAACGAAAAATCCGCGAGGTCAAGACTGGGATTAGGAACATGATCAATGAACGACAAACCAACTGGGAACCAGCCCTAGTTGAACTAGCCGCATATATCAATGCCGGATTTTCAGATACCCTGGGAATGTCACCATATAAGGCAGTCTTTGGCCGCCCATACCCTCTCCTACCTACAATACTATTCAAGAACTCCTCAGTCCCTGCCTCCGATGACCATCTAAACCGCCACCAAGCAATTCGGAACGATGCCTTCCAAGCTGTTAAGGCTGCCCGATTCCGAAGCACCACTACTGCCAAGAAACGACGTCGCAAACATGTTCCCATCTCACCAGGAGACATGCTCATGGTACACGGTAACATGTTTATTACCAATGTCGGACGCAGCAAGAAACTACAACCCCGATGGCGAGGACCCTTCAAAGTCATATCCTTTGACGAGCATACAGAGAATTACACTGTCCAGATGGATGGACGCATGTACCGCCGCAATACTGTAGTCTTCCACGCCTCAGCTGTCAAACGATTCCATCCAAATGACGACTCCAAGTTTCCTGGAAGGACCCACTCTCGGAGTGCACCTATCATCATCGAGAAGAAGGATGAATGGGAAGTTGAAGAAATCAGAGACCACCGCCTTTGGCATGGAAATGATCAATTCCTAGTCAAATGGAAAGGATATCCGACGAGCGAAAACAGTTGAGAACCACTGGAAGGACTTGAGCACGCTATGGATATGGTAAACGGATGGTGGAAAGACAACATGCAAAACGAATCCCTCCCCCCAACAATCAATTATATCACCATATGCTGGACACCTACAATGCCAGAAACTGAGCGATGGCACACAGAACTCGAAACTAGAGATGGATTTTGGGCACCACACCTTGAGTCAGAGTTCGAAAGTAGCGATGAGGAGAATCAAGCTATGGAGCAGGCTCTCGACAACTTTATCTAGTCACCTATCACCATCCGAATACCATAACGATGTCAAACTATGTGGAGCTCAATGTGAGGCAGCGACAACAGGTTGTTGGACTGTTGTTGAACCGCGATGTTATCCAACTTGAGGACTACTTCGAAATCCTCTGGATTGACTACTGTCCGGATTGTGATCATGCTTGGGTTGATGTACAGCACGAATCTGGTATTCGTGACTACTGTGATTTAGATTTCTTTGAGTCTAAGTGTTTCCTTAGAGTTTCCTCTTGTCCTTGGTGTGATACCTATGATGAAGAGTTTTTAGCGGAAACTGAAGCCATGAGTTTCTCGGAATCCGCCTTTGATGATTATTAGTTTTTTTCTTTTTTTGTTTAAACAGTTGTTTTGTTTTGGGGAATGTAACCGGTACGGGTACTTGGTTATTGGTTTTGTTTTATGTTTTGTTTTAAGTATCGCTTTGATACTTGGTTTGTTTTAAGTATCGTTTGATACTTGGTTTTGTTTTATCTTTTGTTTTAAGTATCGGTTTGATACTTGGTTTGTTTTAAGTATCGTTTGATACTTGGTTTTGTTTTATGTTTTGTTTTAAGTATCAGTTTGATACTTGGTTTGTTTTAAGTATCGTTTGATACTTGGTTTTGTTTTATGTTTTGTTTTAAGTATCGGTTTGATACTTGGTTTGTTTTAAGTATCATTTGATACTTGGTTTTGTTTTATGTTTCGTTTTAAGTATCGCTTAAAGAGTATCAATTGATACCCTTGATTAGTTTCGTTCATGCTAGACATGAACAGATTTGTGTATTTAAAGACCGCCTGTTTCTACGATAGAAAAGGCAGACTTCGACAGACAGTATTTCAATATACTTGGTTGAACGGTTACTTCTTTGTTCCTCAGTACGCCCTCGAAGCCTCCTTTAGTTCTCAGCTCTCGCCTCCTCTCTGGAAGAGCAGGCCACCTGCCAACTATCATATCTATTATCGATAACGTGATTAGCACCTTGCAAACACGTTACACTGCCAAAGCTAGGCGAGAATCCCTACCGGTCATACTCAGTTAGTTACAAGCATCATATATTATCCTATTGGCAAACACCATCCATACCACTCAGCTTGAGTGTAAAACGTAAGCCAATACACACTGAGGTTGCCAATCAGTTTAAGCTGTCAGAGGGGAATCTTCCAAGGTGGAAATGGGAGGAGATAGAGGCAAAGTTTCGGGGCCAGAGGAAATTGCAATGTCAGAAAGAGGAGGGAGGAAGAAAGTGATAACAGGAGGTTATGGAACGTGACCTGTATGACAGGTTCTGGGTGCAGAGAGCAAGAGGAGGAATTGTTCGTCATGGCTGGGCTAGGAGGATTAGCAAGGAGCTTTACCAAAAGCATTATCCAATGGACTTACCTACCAGATTCTGATTTTCAAACTGATGGTTTGGTGGTTTCCTTCAGTGGCATCGAATATCTGTCTAATTTGTAACTAATAAGGCAAGTCTGCTGCTTTTTGATTCTAGTAGTGCAATTCTTAGCTGGATGTACTTTAATAGGTTTAACTCACAGCTTTTCGATAACTAGCAAGAGGGTTTTGGGGACTCACCTGCTACTATTAGTTGTTACCATCTATCTAACATTAGCAACATGGACCAAACTCCTCTTCTGTTGGAGTATCTTGAAGGAAGAACTTACAATCAAATTGGTGATAAAACTATTTGGGTTCAAAGTAGTCAGTCAGGATGAGATAAGAGGGAGGGGACTATTTAACTCACAGTTTTTGCTGATGGAGTTCCTTGCATAAAACCGTTAATTTTTTTCCATGGTCAAGTGATTGGAGGTGGGGTTGTAAGAAAGCAGAGTGAGTATAACCCATGGGTTATATTTAAATTCAATCCAAAGGCCTATGTCAATATGGAAAACTTGCTCCAGTGGCAGGAGGAACAGTTTATTCCTGTCCTAGATCAAAGGCCAATACTGTTAGTACTTGACCTTTTTGCTGTCCACAAAATACCAGAGGTACTCGATACATTCCTTGCAAATAACATCACTGTGAGTACTTGTACCAAGGTTGTGGCAGCTGGCCACAACCTTGGCACTCCTCCTGAGTGCCCGACAGCTCAATATAACTTTTCAGCCCAATGTCACTATGTGGCTTAACATCACTTTGTGGCTCAACATCACTTTGTAGTTAAAGATTATATGTAATTTTAGAATATACTTAACTTGATCATAATATAGTAAGATGTTATAGTATGTATCAAACAAAGTAGCTAGTTTATATTCAACTATTTTATTCAACCTATTATCAATCATAGCCTCCACATCATCTATTATTCTTCCGAGCCAGTGCATTGAACCATATGCTGATATTGAGTCCCGAATTCAGGCTGCACTTGCAGACTTACAAAACTCTAAACAGCATTCACCAAATATTGCTGCAACTGCTCAAGCCTATGAAATTCCTATTCCATGTAACATGTTCGCAAGGTGCTAATCACGTTATCGGTAATAGATACGATAGTTGGCAGGTGGCCTGCTCTTCCAGAGAGGAGGCGAGAGCTGAGAACTAAAGGAGGCTTCGAGGGTGTACTGGGGAACAAAGAAGTAACCGTTCAACTAAGTATATTGAAATACTGTCTGTCGAAGTCTGCCTTTTCTATTGTAGAAACAGGCGGTCTTTAAATACACAAATCTGTTCATGTCTAGCATGAACGAAACTAATCAAAGGTATCAATCGATACACTTTGGTAAAACTCTTTAAGTATCAAAGCGATACTTAAAACAAAACATAAAACAAAACCAAGTATCAAACAATACTTAAAACAAACCAAGTATCAAAGCGATACTTAAAACAAAACATAAAACAAAACCAAGTATCAAACGATACTTAAAACAAACCAAGTATCAAAGCGATACTTAAAACAAAACATAAAACAAAACCACTAACCGAGTACCCGTACCGGTTACATTCCACATTTCCATCATTGGTGGAGAAGGCATCAATCTAGGCAAGATTACCCTAGTACCAACTATGTACTTTCAGAGAATCAAGAACTCACTGTATGCCAGTACCTAGACCACCTTAATACTATTAGAACCAGTGCATGACCTCAATAGTATCTGGCTGTGCAAATTTCTTTCTTCAAAAGTCCTATTCCGGCCCTATTCTAGTGCCAGTAGTGAGTAAGCAATTGACCTGACACTTCCTTAAATGCCATCCAGAGTATTTTATCTGTAAGCAATATAAAATTAATACTAACCATAAAAATGCACACAGTGATGTGTTTGCTAGGTGCTAGTTATGTTTTGGGAGGGGGTATCATAGTTGACAGGTGGCCTGCTCTTCCAGAGAGGAGGCAAGAGCAATGAACTAAAGGAGTCTTCAAAGCTGTACTGGGAAAACTTAAAGAAGTAATCTTTCAACTAAGTATATTGAAACACTGTCTGTTGAAGTGTGCCTTTTCCATTGTGGAATCAGGCAGTATTTAAATACACAAATTCATTTATGTCTAGCATAAATGAAACTAATCAACAATATCAAGCGATACTCTTTGGTAAAACATCTTAAGTATCAAAATGATACTTAGAATAAAACATAAAACAAAATCCTTAACTGAGTACACATACCTGTTACAGGTATTAAACAACAAGCAAGGTTGAGAAAATAAATGTATGATAAATAATATAAATTAAAAGCTTCGAATATTATAGTCAAGTAAGGGTTTTTTTTAAAAAAAAAAAAAAAGAATAATAATCTTAAGCCACAAAGTGATTTTGAGCCACAAAGTGATGTTAAGCCACAAAGTGACGTTGAGCTGAAAAGTGACGTTGAGCTGTCAGGCACTCAGGAGGAGTGCCCAGGTTGTGGGGGCTAGCCACAACCTTGGCACGAGTACCACTGATCGGACGAAATTATTTGATCGAGTATCGTACCGTACTATATTACACCACTGCTAGATCCCCTTATAGATCCCATTACCCGATTCCCAAATCCAGGAAATAAAACTCCGACTCTAGCTTTCTGGCTTCGCCTGCTATTAATACTAGGAAATAGCCATGTCCGTACCAGCATTTAGGCAAGGACGGGTGCAGTGCCGCTCTGCTCATCTCGCAGTAAGCATGGTATGATACTAGGAGAGGCAACTCTGTTACCCTAAAGAGATTCCCAAAGCCCTATCAACCCAACGTTTCCCGTTATGATATGATAGCAAAGTATACAAGTAAACCCTACATGAAAACCTACAAATCAGGGCTTAAGCCGTACCATATATTATGTAATGTCGTACCGGACATCTTGGGGTGTGTGCACGAACAAGAACCACCGGAAAACAGGCAGTTGGACAACGATTTTTCTTTTCTATCCATCATGGATTGGGTTTAGTCCCAGCTGTTTTTCTTCTCGGTTCAGGGCCTCATTAGAGTGATCTACCAAAGGGAAGTCATTCCCGTACTCCACACCAGTAGCCAGCCAGTTACGAGGCTATTCGTGCCCGATATGACCGATGGACTTCAAAATACTCAAGCACTGCCAGTCGAGGAGGTCCTGTTGCTCACGCTATCCATGCCCACCTGCCTTGTCTCCCAAGCTGTGCGAGTACATAGCCTAATTTCTGAACAGCAGATACTCTTGCCATTTCCGTCAGCTGAGATAGGTCAAAATTACTTTTATGATTTAATAGAATTGCGTATACCACATCAGCTAATGAGATTCCACACATCCTGAATAAGGTACACAGGAGGTGGATTAGATATCATGGGGCAGGGAAAACCGCGACATCACCACTTTTCCCACATCCTGTGGACCTTGTGCTACTTTGTCTTCTCTATAAAACGATTGGGGAAGAATCCGCTATCCTACTATCATATCAATTTTTTCCCTTTAAAGTTAGCCTAGTTGGTGTATCAGAATATATGCTCTTTAGAAAAATTTATCGCGATATATCTGTATTGGTGCATGCTAAATGGAGCCCAAGTGTTGCTGGCAAAACAAAATAAAGGAAGGAAAGGGGGAGGGTTTTGGGGAGAAGCGAAACCGCTGCTCGGGTATCTGTGAGCTGGAGTGGTATGATAGGGGAATTGGTACTCTGGGCTACTTTGCTCGCCCATGGCCAGTTTAATTTCCACTTTTGAAGCTGGGGTCGGTTAACACGGAAATGTTCACTAGTATTTCGGTGCTGAATGAAGGACTCACAATTAGGCCCTTTACTCTGTCTCGCTTCCGCCCCTTGGTTATGCTGCCTGCTGCGTCGCTAGTATCTGTCCTCTTATCTTCCGATGTTGCCCACTCTTCCTGTAATCACTAAGTAATGATAAATGGAACATACCTCATACAACTCTCCACCAAACCCGCAGGCATAGCAATATATTTACTCTATCGAAATTCCTACATCCTCATGTCTCTCTCCATATGATGCCTTGATCCCAAAATTTATAGGACTTCTCTTTCCTCTGTAGTTTTTAATTTCTTATTTGTATACCTCTACATTCTTATTTTCCTCTAATTTACTCTACTAATAAACTCACTTTCAGAATCTTTACAAACCCACCTCCCCTCCAGTTACGCTCTTTCATAGTCTGGGTTCATATAGCTAGTATTGGTTTCTTAATAGGCATGTATTGGAGGAGATATTGCCTAATGAAACCCTTTTCCCAGCCGGAGGAACAAGCGAAACTCGCATATCAGATCGCGGACTTGTGTCAGATGATGATCTCGCACTTTAGAAAGTCTAAAGGACTGAGCAGAGAGGAGCGTAGACTACGAACTATGAGAGTCTTTATGAGCCCCACATTCTTTTGTTAGCTTGAGGGTGGGCAGAGGAATGGGGGACATACATACCTTTAGAGAGAGATGTATGCACAGCCTCATTCGCAAAGTTTTCATATCCTTCCGAGTACCCCATGGTATTGGAAACGCTTCGCTAACCCCCCCCCCCCATTATCCCCAGAAGCATACCTAAGAAGAGTCAGTTGGTTGGCACAGCTTCTGAAATACAAGGAAGGGTATGAGAACTTTGCGACTACGGCTATGGTAACAGGTGGGAGAATGGAATGACCCCTCTGCCACAATCCATATATACCCCTCTCGCTATTTAGTTTCATTTTGTTTAGTAGCCTTTTAAAATCCCCATGGCAATGTTCCTACTTGGGGTTGCATTCCTGCCGAGTGATAGTCTGTGATCACGATCGCGGTACTGGCGCTCGTGGTTTTCCTGCTCCGGAGTCATAGCTGCTTAGAAGTGGATATTCTCTAAAAAGTACTATACCGGTGGTATTCGTGACCTACTAAACACTGGGCGAAACTGAAACAAGAAGTGGCAGCAAAGACCGGGTAAAAGTGGAAATATCATACCTTGATATTCTCGGCATACCGAGCGGGGGCTTATCCCGGAGCACCCGATACAGACGTTTATCAGGCCATCCGATATCGGAACTATCCCATAACAATTATTTACCTGCCACGGAGGTACCGGAAACAGACTAATGGGGCGGGGCATACGCGAGACAACCCACCCACCGACCACAGTAACCTTCGGTCACAAAAAAAAGTAAAAAAAAACTCCAACATCAAGTGTTGGTGAGGGTGGGAATCGTGCTTATCCGGGAAATGGAACGGGGGCTTTTCAGGTCCAATACGAGATTCACCTGGCTTTCACGATATATCTCCGGGTCTCATAATTGGGTATTTCTTGGAAATCGTGGGTGCTACTCGACATGCTCAGAGCCTACTCGACATGCCCGGATGCCCAGGTTATTGTTTCACTTGTTCAGGTAGAGGTTTCGGAGATGCGCTTTGCAGAAGCGCATCCGAAGAAGGAAAACATGGGCCTACCAGAAGCAGTAGGGAAGAGTCAAGGGGATGGAGTGGTGATTGCCGGGGGCTACGAATAGTGGGTGCCTTTGTGAAGCCCGCCTTTCTTTTGTTAACATAGGAGTATGTAGAGGAAGGGAAACTTGTGTGGATGAGCACGGACAAGAGTGGACATTTCTGGTGATCGTTGGAAAGATAGGAGGATGCCTTTCGTTGTAATTTATATATGTTTCTATTTTTAACTGTTTTGTTAGTTGCTTGTGTTAAAAGATAGTATGGAGAGAGAATCGAACGAGAACGAGCCAGCTTCCCCACTTCATCCAAAGTCCTGCTCTAGCGATCATTGATTTTCTGTTGCGTTACTAATCGCCGTTTCATCTCGTTTCGTTTCGCCGTTCAAAAGATATTCAAGTCGGTATGATACCTTCTGGTACATCCCGAATCGGGAGCACGATCCTCCTACCCCACCCGATTGAGGGGCAGGTGCGAAAATCAATGTACGATATTTATAAATACATCCCGTTTGGTGCACCATCCCACTCACCACTGCACTCACCTTTTGATTCCCGCCATTCTTGCTCACACTTGCCCGCTGGGGAACGTAATTTCGCAATCCCAATTGTACGGAGAATGGCCACGACATTGAGGTCCTCCACCCCCCGGAGTGAACTAAAAACTTCACCTAACACCATAGCTCCGATCAAGAGATATATTCCTCGCATGAAAATTTCATCCAGAAAAAGACTATCACCCCCAATAGCGTGCGGGGTATCACTAAACCCACCGTTCCCGAGGGGGAGGAGAAGAGGAAGGGGAGAGAAAGGAATCGTGCCAACCTATTCCAGAGCGATACCCTATGATAATTTACTCCTCATAAACGGCTTTGCCCGTTGAGCATAACCCTCTGATGAAACTAATTCCAGCCTTAACACAACTTGCCCTTGACCGGCACTCTAACCGCAATTGCTCACTTTCTGCAAAATCTATTACCGATACCCAGGACACGACTCCTGGGAGCATCTCCGCCACAGTGCCCATCGTGTTAACTACTATCCGCCCACTCGCCCTGGCGAGGACTTTGACTAGCGCCCATACTAATACAACACAACGTAACCGGAACAGGGGGTGAAGGGGGGGTTATGGAAAAGTGATGTTGAAGATGCCAGGAAGGCTAAGGGAACTCTACCATACAATGCCCCCCCTTATCTGCCTGAACGAATATCATGTCACCAGCCAGCAAAATGCCCACAAAGCCAATCCAGGCCAAACCAAACCAGAACGTCCCACTTCAGCCCTGAGACTTTGCAGAAACGTACACCACACCGAACTCACTCCGACCCTTAATTCTACAGCTGCAGTATCCCGTCAACGAACCAGTATCCCCAACCAACCAAGAACCCAAAGATCACCCACCTCAAAACCCCAAATCCGCAATCGCACCTAAGCAAACCCACTGCTCTACACAGCACGATATGATGCGTAGTGGCCAGGCAACGGGAGGAGCAAACTCGCACGCCGTATCTCCAAACGGACATCTAAGTTATTCCCCATACAGACTCCCGAGCGGCTAGCGGAGGGTCTTGGCAAGTCTCTTGACGCTTTCCACCAAAGAGAAAAGACGCGGTGGAGGCCTACTCGGAAGTGTAGAGCAAATGCTTTGACAAATGATAGTGTTTTCACCGTCAACACTTGTCTTAGCATCTAAGCTGGTGTTGGGGACATGGGAATCCTGTCCCGCATCTCCAACAATATCAACTATCATATTTTAGTCACCGGTACTGTACTCGAGTACTTGTACAGTACAGTACTACATGCATTGGCTCTTTTCCGAAAAAAGGGCCATTTTTTCTTCCCCCTTTTCGTTCTTCCTATCCTTCTCATGAATTCTCATTATTTCTGCCCAGAAATATGATAGTTAATTTACCATTATTTTACCTTATCATATGATACTCTTTTTTCCTGCTAGAGACGGAGGTCCGGGGGTCTGTAGCTTTCGTAGGACCCTGTTTAACCGAACCTTATGATACCAAAACTTAGAAACAGTAAACGAAACACGAATAAAACTTGAACAAAAATCCTCAACGTTTTGCGGAAAAAAATCTCTTGACTTTGACTTTTTGTTGATAAAACAGGGTTTATGCGATGTCTGTAAGTCCCACTTCAATCTACGACACCTTTTTCCTCTTGTTACCTTTGTGTATTCAAATACACTAGGCCAAACATGGGGACATGGTTGGCTAACATTATAAAGTAACCTAATGCAAGTTCCCGCCTTCCTCGTTACCGAGAAATCGTCTTTTTAAACTTGAAAAACCCCTACCGAAGTTATTGCCGAAAGTCGCAGTGTGGTTCAAAGTATCAGATATACGAGTGCTTTCCCAGCTTTTCCCACCCACTTCAGCTATAAGTGTTTGCACCTACAGCCATCAAAACAACCCCCACCTCGTATGGAAACATCTCGCCTGGCACTTGCATACTTGCACCACTTGACAAAAACACAAAAAATAGTCTCAGGAGAGACAATTGAGCCAGCGATTAACTAGCAAAAAAAAAGATAAATAAAACATCTATCGATACCAATATCGTCTAACCAGCTTAGCAATTACTACACTGAGCTTTGATTCCAGCCTCTCCATCCTCAACTCCACCCTTACCATCTTCGACTCCACTCTCTGCATCCTTGATACCAAGACCTCAACACGTGATTCCAAAAATTTCACCCGATTCCTATATAAATCCCCAAACCTTCATATCAAGAAGCATGGTAGCAGTAGACTTTGTAAACATTCTAAGAGCAGAAAGCAGGGACCTACAGAAATGGAACTGGTGCATACTGCTGAAATTCCGAGTAGAATTGTTCCGGCGACTAATCCCATCATCCACTTCATATATGTATCAGTACGACCCTGCGATCGGGAGAGAGCTTCAGCCGCAGTATCCGCGATAGCGCTGCCCTGGTTTTGGTTAGGTTTTTACCAAGTGCAAGGTGAATTTTGAGTTTCTACTGTTTCGAGTTTGCAAATCCTGCCCTGAATGGTGTTCGGTTCAGCCAATTCGCTTGTTCCCCCAATGCCGATATCAGCTGCTAATTTCTGTCCCTTCCGGAAAACTCCTTCTCTAAATCGAACATTAAAATAACTATCGAACGAGTAGGAATACTGATAAACTTGCCTGAAAAGAAGTATAGATATGACGAATTCCTAGACCAGATGTGGGCCCACTGGCACAAACCGAGTAGCTCGGAAAACGAAAAGCCTTGCTGACATACCCCCGACAGTTTTAATAGCGTGTACGTCGAGTCCAACATAATTGGTGTTGGATTGTTCAGAGAGAAAGAAAGGCTCAGGCAGCACAGGAGTGTTACCCAGTGCCGGGCTCACTATATATGTAGTACCGCACTGCTAGTCCAAGCCCATCCTATAATATCTATCCACTCCCGGAATTGGCACGTGCAGGGTGGTGAATATCAGTTTCGCCATCCTCAATTTTGCCCCAAAGTGAAGGAGAACTTGAGTTTGTAGGGGTATGATATGATAACGAATACTCGTAAGACCTCCCTCAAGACATTTAGTATTGGGGTTTGCTTCCATATGCATTCACCCACAGGCATTGGCCCACCTGCCCCCTACAGTATTTGCTGAGTGGAGGATTTTTCCCAGTGTGCTATTTCGCATGCGAAATTTCCCTTCCCCATTGCCCTCCCAGCAAGCAGAAAAAAAGAGCGTAGTGTTCGGCCCTGGGCCGGTAGGGGAGGGGTGCGGTAGCCTCATCTGATATTTTGGAGGACAGCGTCACTACATAGTGGGCACTACCTGAGATCTTGAGCATGTGCCCTTGCGCCCCGTAAGCTGATAGCGACATGATCGATATCCGGAGAGAAAGCATCCAGTCGACGAGGAATGAGAACTGAAGATATTATGAGTGTTTTTTCAAGATACAGGTAGCCTTACTAACTTATTATTACTTCATGGTATTATATATACTTATTCAACTACCACCTTTCGCCAAATCCGGTCCAGTTCGTAGAACTTCCCATTAAGGCACGCCAAGCCGCTGCGTTGCAATGCTTCTATCACCCACTCTGTTAATTTTGGAGCACTTATGACTACTCAAGCCATGTTTTTCATCTAACATCCAATCAACAAACGAAATTCATAGAAGTAAAGAGGAGCAAATGTGGAAATTTCCCATCAAGACTCTTGCTTAATTATCTTATTTATTCGGGCTGTGTTCACTGGTGGTCCAATTGGGCGATTTTGGTTGTTGAAAGGGCTAATTTCAACCCCCTAAACGACCCATGTCTTGACGAAAAATCGGATAACAGACACACTGGGAGAGCAGCTTGTGTTACCGGATCCCAAGTGCCCATACACCGGAGTACTCTATTTCCAAAAAAGACCAGGACATGGACTTGGGCGATCGTGACGTACAGCAAGCGGTAGTACAGTACCGGAGGTCTGAACTTACTGCCTTCATAGATAAAAGAATGAGCTTGGCATGAAAATATCCCAAACAAGCATGCAGCTTTGACACCTCTGATCCCTGGGTCTCCGATCACCCCCACCCATGCCCTAGTACGCCTCAACCGTAACACATGTGTCCCCAATGTGCCGAGAACTTTGAACCTTCCTAGTTTCCTTCTCCCCGAACCGTTCCGTACCCGGACATCTCGCTACACTTGCCAGCATACCACGTTGTCAGAGTTGACGCCAGTACTAGGGTACCCTACTGTACCCTAGCAACGCCTCGACGATCTCCATAATCTAGATTTAGTCTTGTGGATCAACGACGGAGTTAAACCACTTCTGTCGCCCAAATTGAGGTCGATATTACGCCTATGGAACAATACTGTAGCTCAACAGCAGGTTAAGTCTCCAGGTCGTGGAGATGGAAAGCAATGTGCACTCAGAGCACCCCCCGTAATTGAGGCCGAAGGTAGCACCACGTAGCGTCTCGAAACCCTTGCTTCCCCCAGATCCATCCACCGCATCTCATACCGGGGCGCGGAGAAATTCCTCCAGCGGCTATACCAGGAAAGCCCGCAAGAGTTTTGCCTACCGGTAGATAACACTCTCCTAATAGTTCGTCCGAACCGGAGCGTAGGGTCCGTATCGGAGATTTCGGCGAGGAGATTGGGTAGCCGGCCATTTGTCCGTCAGTGAGGGCCCATGTCCGGAATGGATGGTTCGGGTTCTGAATTGTTTGCCTAAGCTAAGTCGGGGGTTGTGTTATAGAGTTTGTGGCTTGGACTGTATGCACTCCTGCGGTGCAATGCTGTATGTAGACTATCGTCGAGAGTAATTTTGTTTATCGCTCAGTCGATCTCTTCGGGAGGGCTACCGCCTGGGAAAGCGCAATATTCAACCGGGTGCGACACACGAGATCCTTCAACCTTCCCAAGTAATTCACCAGCCATGGCCATAAGTCAACGATAAGGTTGACATGCAGATAAAATGGCCATTGTTCGTGGTTGATTACTGTGATATAAGCCTTGACCTACCCCATTGCAACGCTTCACACTACTGGTAGTATAACTACTTTTTCTTTCTATTTCGGCTCCTCTATCCCACCTTACTCCCGCCTCTAAGTTAGGTCACTCTATCCTATAGTTTCTGTGAAGAACATCCACATGCACACCCAATGCTCTGCTCACAAAAGGACAAATCTCCCTTCCATAGCCTCCTCCTCCCTGCTCGAGAAATAGCACTTTCAATCGATTATTCTTTCACCTCCCCTCAATCCTCCTCCCCCTCAACCTCCTCGTCCCACCAGTCTTTCTCAAATATTTCTCCTCTCCCTGCTCCTTGCCGCTAGCACTTGGAATAAGAGCATGTATCAGCAACTCAGCTCCCACACAGCGCAATTGCCCTCTATATTACATGGTGCCGGACTTTGCAAAACGGCCGGGAAGATTTCCGAAGAGGGTCCCTGAAACCTAAAGGTTATGATACTCAGCGATAGATCTGAGGTGGCCCGAGTAACGACCACTCTTTGGAGTGCTGGTCGGACCACCACGGATATAATAGGGGAGCGGCCAGACAAAGCTCAAGCATACGATACAACAAAGTTTCCAATACCACAACTATAGCCAAACTCCGCCAAAATTCATTCCCACTATATAACGAACAACTGGGCTCTCGTTTGGCAGGTGAGGAAATGGTTTTTTTTTTGACCTTTATAGCATTTTTGTCCCATATGAGATATTCTAAAATTGCACTTCTTTGCCTATACCACAGTAAGGTTGCTACTATGTGGATATAGATTTTTTGTGCCCCTTAGTCGCAGGGATTCGGATTTAGCAAAAGTTAAGTTTTCAAGCGAAATGGCGTTTTACATATCCCGGCTTGCCAAACAGGGTCTGAATTCCGTGACAAAGTTCTTCTCAATCTTCATCTGTCCTTTACATGCAGGGGGCGGAGTTTGCTCATACAAAAAAAAACTGCCGTAATGTCATGGGTACAGTGGATTAGGTGGTTGGGGAAAGCATCAGGAATCACTCCGGAGAATGCGGGGAACCCTTTAAACTACAGGTGTTATGTCCTCGAGGGACTCCGGGTCATATATCTTGCTCACTTTAATCTGTAAACTTTTCGTTAAGATCTATTGCCAATAGGCTCTTCTAGCCTAAGACCCCCAGGTCTCGGTATCAATGGTTTTCCCCTTTTATCCAGCGAACTTTGCTAGCACTTCCTTCACTGCAAAGGAACATTGAATTGGAGAAGTAGGCCAACACACCAGGTGTCTAGCACAATGTGATTCATTGCTCAGTGTGTAAAATCTCCTACTGGTCGGCTGGGCTCACGGTAACACAATGCGGTGAGGTGCTGTGCGCACGCGTGGCTGCTTCCCAAAACTTCCCGAAAATCAGCACTCTATTCCCTCTGTTCATCTAAAGTGATCGACCGCGGGCATCCCCGGTCATGCTATTTCCCTTTCTTCTCCTATATTCCCCATGGAACATCTCTAAAATAGGCTTCCTGAGGTATTTCCATCTGTCACCAATGTATCCTTGATAACTCATCGATTCAACCAAAAGTTATTCCAGCTATTCCTCTGATTCCACCATACATGGCAGTCTCCCGGGTACCTCAGCAGCAAAGGGGAAAATCCAACGCAAGGAATCGACGAAGGCATTAGATTACCATACTTCCCAGCGGCAGTTCAGACCCGAAACCTTTTGGACCCCATGTCTTCCCATTGGGTGACAAAAGCCTCCCCCTAGAAAGGTAGATAGACCCGGAAACATGCCCTTCCTCGTACAGGGTGTCGACAGATCTGTGGTTATGTCCAGGGATAACTCTCAAAACACCTAAATTACTTGAGTATCACTATTTCTGGCCGAGATTAGCAATCAATCTAGAATAATATTTTCCGAGAGTACACATGGTGGAGCGAGAGCTAGGGGTGTGCGATTCCGATTACTCAAAGATAAATTCGAACTGTTCCCCCGTCAACACCACGCAACCGGTGACAGAATTATGGCCTCCAAAACTCCTTCTACTAGCTCCATCAGCGAGATCAAAGAGCCAGCTCTCTACAAACTTGATGAAAAGCCTTCAAGTGTTTATGGCGAAGAGAAAGCGGTTGACAGCGAGGATGCTTTCGCCAAAGAGACTTGGAACAATCCTGCTGTGAATAAATACCGACTCTTCTCGTGTTTCGCTCTGTTCATTGCCGGGAGTCTATTCTTTTCTGCCTACGGTGTAAGCTCCACCCTTTCAATCATGTCAATTGCTCAAGCCACCAAGTACACGAAGCTAATACAACACCACAGGTCATACTCCCGCAGGTAAATAGTTCTCCTCACGAATTCTTCGGGGCTAAGTAGGAAACCCGCAGTTTGAAAAAGATTACCACCAATCACATGCTACAGTCTCCCTAGTATTTGTTGGTGTTCTCGCTGGCGCTATCCTCGCAGCCTCTGCAGCCAATATAACCCATATGTCACTCGGGCGTCGTGGTGCCGGCATTATAGGGTCCCTATGCATGGGAGTAGGAAATTTAATTCTGGCTCTGCATCCTCCATGGCCTGTCGTTCCAGTCACGATGTGTTTAATAACGTATGGTCTAGCTGGGCTTGACCCGGTCGCGAGTGCCTGGGTTGGAAGTCTCCACCATGCCAGAGGGTTTCTAGGCATGTTACAGGGCTGCTTTAGCATCGGGTCTGCAGTTTCTCCATTGATTGTCAATGCGATGGTTCAGCGCGGAATCCCGTACTATCAATTCTACCATGTTCCTGTTTGTCCCCAAATCCCTGTGATGAGTCATTGCTAACTAGGAGAAGTTTGCACTCTCGATGCTTGGGGGTATTGGATTCACATTCTCCTTTTGGAGCGAGGATGGTGAGAAGTATGCTCGAGATACCCGCAGCTCGCAAAACTCAAGCGTGGACCATACAAAGGAGATTTTGAAGAACAAGGTGTTTTCCTCGGGCTATTCTTCCAGGATATCGTTATTGACAGAACAAGGTTTCTTGGATTCTAGCGCTATTCGTGCTGGTCAGTTGGGGCGTCGAAAGTAAGTGCACCCATAGATTCAAATAACCATGAACTCGGGCTAACTGCCGTAAAAAGCTGTAATTGGCAGCTGGATGGTGGGTTTCTAGTCCGAGACAACATAAACTCCTTTCTAATTACGCAGGTCATCTATCTCACCGACGGCCTTGGGGGGTCCCTATCGAACGCTAGTCTCGTTAATGCAATGTTGTGGCTCGCCTTCACCATTGGTCGCTTTCTCCTAGTATGGGTTGATGGAGCAGTTCCCCGTAAATGGCGCGGGAAAGGCCCTGTATCGCTCTTCATCTTCTTAACGATAGTGTTAGAGCTCATGTTCTGGCTTCTCCCGACCTTTGCTGGATCTTCCGTAGCGTAGGTTCTTCCTGGATGCTTCGATTTAGAGAAATATTGACAGTGTGCAGGGCTTGCCTGCTAGGCTTCTTTTGTGGACCATTGTACCCTTTGGTAACCTAAGCCTTTGGCTTCCCCGACACATCGAGAGTTGGCTAACAGTTAACTTTATAGATCCTAAAAATGTTGACCATACTTTTACCTCCCCACTTGCACGTCTCGGCCATCGGAATTGGCAGCGCACTTGGTGCTCTGGGGAGTTGTGTCTTTCCGATCGCGGCAGGTGCAATTGCCGAAAGCAGGGGGTATTCTTCCCTTCTACTTCTGTTTGCGGTAGACTTTTTTTTCTCACAAATTTGTAGGATTACCATGATTCACCCCCTTATACTTGGGATATTCGTTATAGAATTGATCCTCTGGTACTTTGTCCCGTCGCCATCGTCGCAAACTAGGGGTGCGTAAATATGGTTAGGGGAAAGAAAAAAAATTTCCAGCCCTTGTTTCGGGAATAGCAAAAGTTATAAAATTATGGGTCAGGTCGGAGTCTGTTTTGTTAGGGTTGTTCCAGAAATGGATTAACTCGGGATCTTGTTTTGTTTCGCAAACCCAAATTTGTTCCGATGCCAGTATTATTATAGCTAGAGAGCTACTTACTATGATGATGAGGGAGAAAATTATTACAATAATAAAAGGCGATAGGAAACCGACCTCGCGGAATGGGATATTATAATTTGACTTGAAAAAAGGATTGGAATTCCCATACATACCCAACAATGGCCCATTGGGACGCATCTCTTCGATGAGAGATACAAAGGTAATGTTAAAACATCAAACACATCACTTACGCCACGTTCAAATAAGGCCCAAGTTAGGATTTTCGTTTTTTCCATTCTTTTGGGGTTGTGTACAGTACAGTACAGTACTCTACTCCGGTGGAAAGTACGGGTTGAATTATGCTGGAGAAAAAAGTCCGATTTTTAAGCCGCTCGGTTGGACCTTGCCCATGATATGTATGATCAATATTATCATCTAATATATATCCGAGGCACAGCTGAAAGACCGGAAGGACAAACTAGATATTTAGAAAAAAAAATCTAGAGACCAACCGACCCTCCCAGCCGATTCCATTCCCGGGAAATTTTTCCCAGCTGAGGGAATTCACCGCCCAATACCAGGATTTCCGAGTTCGTATAGGCCTCTCTCTACTCGTAAATGTTTGAAGGTCCCCACCATATCTGCGCCATGATACATTTCCACAGCTTAGAATGATCCAAAATACTAATTTCGCTCCCAGCGCTTGGGAGAAAAACGAAAAACGAAAAACCATTTGGTTGAGTCCATATGTCGAAAGCGATTAGCCTGAAAGCGTTGTGGCTCTCATGGAGCTTCCTCGTCCGCGCATTAATAATATTGGCTCATCCAGCCGGGCCAGAGATGGACATTCCAAAGCCCATACCACGTTCTCCGGAGGCGAGAACGCGGATGATGAGCGCCTCTTAGAAGGGCTGGAACCCCGAAAATAACCACTATCCAGCCCGGGTGGCCGAGGGGTCACGCTGCAGCTACTATACAAACCTGGCCAGGGGGATTTAGCTGATGCGGAGAGGATAGAACAACTACTACGGTAGGGCGGGAGAACCAGCTTACCGGTACTGTACTGTACAGTACCCCACCGGGGAAACCCTGGGATCCCCGAGAGTTGGGGGATAAAGGGAGCAAGGACCACCGGGAGGGAGTAGTATTACCTCTCCCAAAAAATGAACACGATCCCCGCGGTGCTATTATACAACTAGTATTATAGACACCTACGGTAACTACTTGTCGTGGAGAACCACATTCTATCGGACCCTACAAACTATGCAACTGAACAAGTGTAGGCTTGTATCGATCACGATATACCACTTCATCGCATCGCATTATCGATTGGGGGGAGGGGCTTGGAGGGCAGAGAGTGATTTGACCGGGGGATCGGGCCAGGGGATACCCAAAATCGTCCAAGCCAGATGCATTTCACTGTTCGGTAGAGGGTGGGGGAAAGTCAACTACGGGCTAGTGGATTCAATGTACTCCAGACAGAATATTATTCGGGAGTTCTCAGTAGGATCAAAGTGAGCCAAGTTACGCTATGAAGAAATTCCACACTGCGACACCCTCTCTGATCTCCGCACCCTATCTCGCGCCTGGCAATCTTTCATCTTCTATCTTGGCTTCTAAGGCCCTCGGCTCGGGTCCTTCGGTATCGTGACATTACCGATCCCCGGGCTGACTGTAATTGGCTGGCTTAGAATTCTCGAGTACCGGTATGCAGGGGGGGGAGTTTGAGTGATGTTTTAGCCGACCACTTGTTGCTGTTTGTTCGCAAGTTACAGTACCCTACAGTTTTCATTCGACTCTTAAGTAGCTCGGCCCGTCGTTGAGGTCCCCCGGATCGCGGTTGGATTCTGTGGGCTGGTTGACTGGAAAACTCGGCTCAAACTCGGCGACGTGAATACTGTGTAGCGCGGTGATCCCACTGCACGGTGTTGTTGTTCGGACCCTCGCACGGCAACGCTAGGGCGTTTCGACGTTGTACAGTACGAGTAAAATACACTGGTATATCTCATATCACATTGCTCCGGGTATCGCACGGTGGACCATTCCTGGGGAAACGGCGAGGGGATGATTGGAAGGACCAGTGTAAATTTGAGCCATGTGCTGTGCTCTACCGGAGCAGGTCAGCCGTGCCAGGAAGGTGACACCGGTTCTCGTAGTTATCTCAAATGGCTATGATACTATGCTTCCCGACCTCTCGGCATTGTTCCGTCCCCCGCATTTCCTGCTGTAGGGCCCTGCCTTTACATAGTAGTGCTTAGTGAGGCACGGCACAGTAATCAATAACAGATTCAAAGTGCATAATATATTCAAACTAATGGGCAGATATCATTAACAACCGAGACCAACGTCAAGACTCGCCCACCTGCAACCAAGCGCGTTTTCCCTCATCCCCTCGCACAGCAGCTAGAGAAACGATGAAAAACCAAGCGCAAAAGAGCATGTCTTCATGAAAGAAAATGGTAGCCTTCGCATCAAACTGGAAACAGTGCAATACCAGCGACACGGTGGGTCAGGACATAGCGAGCCAGCGGTCGAGACCCGGGATAAGCAAAAATGAGTATAAAAAAAGAAGGTCCACGTAGGACCGTTCCAGTTTTTACACTGAAAAGAACAGATACTACACTTGATCTAAGCCAAATTGGCAAAGAGAGCTGGGGAAGGAAGGAAAGAAGAGGTGGAGAAGGTGGGGGGAGAGGAAGGTATTTATATTTCTCGACTACCGTAGCGATTTTTGGCCGACAGTTTTGGCCGACAGTTTTGGCCGCTTGCCAATGGGGTGCGTTGCCATGCGAGCTGGCGAGAAGCAACTGAAACTTTTACTTTGGAATAAGAAGTGGCTGAGGTGAGACCATGGAAAAACAGGGGGGTATGTATGATACATAATACCATCCTCGGCAAAATCACAACATTGCAAGATTTCACGTTAGAACAATATATATAACAAAATATTTACTCTAGCCTTAGTTCCCTCACTCTTTTCGCCCTTCAAACAATCCAAAAATATTGTAAAAAAAAAAAAATCTCTAGAACTACTTGAGACCTGCTAATATTTTTCAGAATTTTCTCTAGCAATTTTCTGGGGATTCTTGGCCCAAAAAATACCACCAAGAATATACCATGTTGAAACGAGGTCAGACCAATGTGATTCTGTGTGAAGGCTTCACTTCTTCCGTGGTATATTTCCCTGCCAATGGTATGATATCCGGAAGGTTTTTTCGCCAAGAGCATGGTATTGAAAAGGTTATTTTTGTTATCATACATATCACCATTTTTGGGATTTAGAAATCACCTTAGCTTGCATGGCCAACTGAGTTCGCTTGTTGGTTCTGCAGTGCTAGGCGGGATGTCCTCGTTGCACCGGAAGTTATATTTGCACCTCAAGTAAATTTACGTTTAATTTGCTGCATGAGTGGTGTTCATGAAAATTCAAAGCTAAAAGCGCCCTCCTTTCCCATCCTCCCACCCAGCCGACCCATACCCGGTTCAGCACGCCTGTCCCCGCGGACCCTTTCCCCCGCTCATCCTGTGTCTTGGCGAGCATCTCTAGGACACATTCGATGGCCGATTTGGGATCGGTGAATCCCAGCAGCCAGCCCGTTTGACTTTGGGTACGGCCAGACCGACCAGGGATGTTGTCGGTCAAGGAAGGTAACTGAGAATGTGAAAATAAAGAGAGGTAAAGACTTGTGAGAGAGAGGCTGTTTGAGATAAAGACAGTGGCTTCTTAGGAATGCAATTGACTTCGTTCTTGTTTATTTCTCCAGTGCCCGAGAGGGCCATACTTATACCCATCAGAGGTTTCTATATACAGTGTTCCAAGTCCCGATTTGCCATACTCAACATGCTTCCGTCACATTGAAGTAACCATTTCAACAAGGGAGGGCCGCGCCGTGGGAAATCGGTTCCCCAAAACTGGTTAGGTGGGGACTGAGGTTTCGAGTGATAGCCCGTGTTGCATACTAAAAAAGAATTCATTGGGTGAGCATCCGGCTTTTCGACTTGGGTTATTAATACGTCAGGATTCTAACTTGCCGTTGCCTTGGCGTGGCCCGGTTTTGGAGGCTGCTAATAAATTTCGACCGGACCAACCTGGGATTCTCGAGGCCATGGCCGGGCTGGCTGCTTGGGCTCGCTGTTTAGAGCACAGGCCGGCGAGCGCGTCGGCTTGGAGGGAGGGGAGGGCAGGTGGGTGGTGCGCAAATTAGTGAAAGAAGGCCATCGCAACCGCCATACCTAGCCCAGCAGAGATCGTGAGGAAAGTGTAGGCAAACTTGGACGTAGATGCTAAGGAATATGAGACAACAAAACCAGTAACCAGGATTGTCCGTAGCCGCTAAACGTATCGAGCAAACCCCGGATCGCGGTTGTTGAACGGAGCTCCCGTGCAGGTGGATACCTGGGTGTACAGCGTCAGTTATTGTTGGCCCAGAGGTATCATACGGGGGAGGCCATGAGGTAGGGGCAAGCGGGCTTAAAAGCCATAGTAGTTGGTCATTAGATAGATTAACCACCCTCTGATTCTCTATTGAAAGTGGCGGGACCGTGGAAGGTGCAACCTGTGGGCAAGTAGTGTGTGATACCCAGATATCGGGCGTTATTGCTTCGCTTGAGTTTTGTCTCCACCCCTCGCACCCACGCCAGCTAATGGAGACAAAAATGACAAACAAAAGTTTTCGCATCAGCCGGAGACAGTGCAATACCAGCGACACAGTGGGGATCAAGCATAGCAGGCCAGAGGCTAGATCCCCCAAGTAAACAAAAATAAGATTAACCTAAAGAACAGGCTCCGGAGAGCCGTTTCAGAGATTAAGCTGAAAAGAACAGATACTACACTTGATCTAAGCCTGCTCGATGGTTAGCATATATTGGTTAGGCTGGACGGGGAAGTTGTGGTAGACTTACCAAAAGGCAAAGAGAGCTGAGGAGAAAAGCGGAGAAGGTGGCGGGGTGTCGTCTGTTATATATGCGCAGTGAGCGCCAATCATACTCTATGTAAAATCGCCAGAT